>NC_041394.2:261047218-261192218 GCF_900747795.2 Erpetoichthys calabaricus | reverse complement strand
TCTTCATTTTGTTAGGAGCGTGCCACTCGCCCCTTTCTACTCCACTCACAAGGGGTGACTTGCTAACATTCACACTGTGCCGTCACCTTCCGTGAGTCCCTAAAACCCTCCTATGGTTCTGATACAGTATGCTTTCTATTCTTTTTATATTTCTATTTCGTCCGGCACACCAGTCAAACCAACGGGAATCCCCCCGATCTACTCACTGTGACTCCATCCAGTCGTGCGTTGTATCGGCTAGGAGGAGGACAGGGACTCTCCACGCAGGAAACACCCAAAGCAGGCCAGTCCTAACTTTTACTGTAGCAAGTCCTCGATCCGGCTGGAATCGAACGTCCTCTGGGCGATCCTGTTCGAGGAGTCGTCTGCCCGTCTCCTGCCCCACGTTTGGGTGCCAAAACTGTGGACGATCACTTAGACAAGACAGCAGGTGTGGTCATATAGCAGCTTTATTTTCTCATCGTCACAGTGAGCAGGTTTCAGAATAGCAGGCAATCAATATTACATGACAGCGTCAGGGCTCTTCTGAACACTGTTTTTTGGGTGGGGCAAAGTTTTTATACCCCTAGAATGCGTGATTTAATATTCATTATGAAAATGCAGCAGTCAACACTTTATTATACACAAATCCTTGAGCCCCTTCAATGCTCCTTGTGCAACTTGATTCCTTGGCTCCTTTGTTATGGCGTTCAGATGTGAACAAAGGGAAAACGTGATAAGACAGTCTCAGTGTGGAAGCTTAGACCTTGAGTCCTTCTGACAAATATTTTTTCTGTTTGCTCAGCAAAGCATGTTTTTAAAGCTTACTTCTGCTTAACTCCTTAGACAAGGATTAGTACAAAGGAACGAAGAGAACATTCATCTTCCACACAGACAAACGGTGAACATAGGTATATATGATGTTTGGAATAACTCCTTTTATGACCAGTATAGTACATTTCGGAAAACATTGTGGCATGCAGAGGTGGGAAGTAACAAATTACAAATACTTCGTTACTGTACTTAAGTAGAATTTTTGAGGTATCTGTACTTGAGTATTTTTTTCAGACGACTTTTTACTATTACGCCTTACATTTTAACACAGATATTTGTACTTTTTACTCCTTAAATTTTAAAAACAAGCCCGTTACTTTAGTTTTAATGCATTTGTGGGGAATGAAGTATTTTTCTATTATTCATCTTTCATGTTCTCAACATAAAGACCGATTTCAACCTAAATGAATGGGCCAGTGGTATATAGGAAAGACAGTCCCGATAAGAGTATCAATCAGCGTGAATAATGCATGATGGATGTAACAAGATGGAAACGACATAATAAGAAAGAAGAACAGAGCGGGGACTCGACTGTGAAAACAAGGCTGGCATGTGTCTATCGAAAGTAATTCCCAGCAATATGCAAGTTGTCTGTGAAGCTCAACACTCCATTACCTGCCTTGGCTTTCTGTGAGACTTTTTTAGTACTGCAGCACTAATTTTTACACCCAAAAGGGCACACCTTTGATTCAGAGAACTTTGAGAACCAGCTCAAATTGGCATGCCGATGTTGAAAGTGATTTGATATTTTTCAAGCTGTATTAATATACTGAGTTTTCAGTCAGCATTGAACAGAACTGCTTGTACAATCATTATTGAAGAGGCTACTTTTTACTTTTATATTTTGATATTTGTATCAGTATTTGATCCTCTATAACCCATACAGAATTCTGGCTCCCTCAGATTGGCTGTGTGACCATGTGGCACACAGAATACAATCAATCCAATCAATCAGTCTATGAATTACAGATATTCCTGATCTCAACTCATTACGTGTATAAAGCACACCTGTTCACAGAATCAGTTTCTTCCTTTCCAACCTCTCCACCACCATGGGCACGACCAAAGAGCTGTCAAAGGACATCAGGGACAAGATTATAAATCTGCACAAGGCTGGAATGGGCTACAAGACCCTCAGCAAAAAACTGAAGGTGACAACTGTAGGTGCAATTATTTGGAAATGGAAGAATTTTAAAATGACCATCAATTGCCCTCGGTCTGGATTAGTATACATGATCTTGCCTCATGGGGTGTGAATGATCATGAGAAAGATGAAGGGTCAACCCAGAACTACGCGGGAGGAGCTTGTTAATGTTCTGAAGGCAGTTGGGACCACAGTCACCAAGAACACCATTGGTAGCATACTATGCCGTAATGGATTGACATCTTGCAGTGCCAGCAGGGTTCCCCTGTTCAAGAAGGCACATTTACAGTCCCGGACTTTCACTGGCAAACCTAAGACGGACCTGTACATGTAGAAAAGTGTCGGGAATTTTTAGTCAAATATTCAGGGATTTAATATTTTCACAAAAGGAATGACTTTTATATGCTACGGTATGAAAAAAACTGCTACTACATCTGTAACTCAGTTGGTATGCAATATATTACCGATCCGTGAATATTTCCTATACATTGCTTTGCGTGGACTGCATTTTCCAATTTTGTCTTTCTCACCATGCATGCACTTAATGTAGGTTTAGTTTTGTGGATGAGGAGTAATTTTTCTTGCTCTATAAAGTCTGCCTCATATTCTAGGTTATGTAAACTATTTAAATATTTGCCTGTGTTACATTCAGTTTTTCTGGGATAGAACACTTCAGAGTAGGTCACTGTCTCTTTTTAAAATCTTCATTTCCCTTTGACTCTGAGGCATGTGAGCTCTCATAATGAGGCACATTCTCGAGCTTTACAGCTGTCTGGTGCAGCTGCTTGCATGGACTATCTTTTTGAAATCTTTCTTGCAGGGTCGACGAAGAATAGGTTTGCTTTCTATAAAGCAAAGCTTTGGAAGGAGAAAATCTTACCTCTCTTGAACTATTTAATCCATTTCAACATACCTGTCATTCAGTTTCTCATTATTGCACAGCGTGTGCTCTATGTGATCTTAGGTTGTGTGGCTGCAGAGATGGCCCTCCTTTAAACACGATTGCATTCAGGTCATTTTAGCTAACTTCAGTGGACTTCACATTGTTTCATCCTCTGCAGTGGAGTATTTTTGTTTTAAGATCATATTTTAATCTTTTTGTTTTTCTTACTGCAACTTCTCATTAATCGTATCTGCTAAGCATTTTCTCCGGTGCTAGTATGTGCTTTAATTCACTGCTAAGCCTAGATTGAATATGCCTACAGTCTTGCCCTGAAAGATTCTGCTTCTCCTTCTGTTTGTTTTCAAAACCCTTTGTAAACAAAACACTTGGTAAACTTGAGCAATACCTTGCTTTTTGTGTTTTACTCATTTTAACACAGATATTCCACAGCCCTTCTATGCAAATCACCAATCCAGGGTGCTTAAGTCAGGGCCATCTTAACAGCATGGGTACTGGGGTTTTGATAACAAAACAGAAACATACATTGGCATCAGAAACATTGGCCAGTGCCCATGCGTCAAAATGGCCATGAAGTAAGTGAATGCAGCTCCTTGTGTTGTTCAGTATTTCCAAGAGTGTATTAACTGTTACCTTGAAAAGTCACTTTTAATCTTAATTGGGCTGTGCAGAGATGGCCAGTTATGTAGGAAATGGAAGAGAGTTTAACTTGGTTAATTATAAGCTTTATATTTGGCAATGCCAGTAATCCATCTTAGTGAAATGATAAGTACCAGTGTATCTTAATGAATGATTAATGAATCGCATATCAAATAGCATATAACAGACATGTTGGAATGACAAATGCAAAGTATTTTATTAATACATACATTACAAAATGTTTACCAACAGATGGTGTACTGCAAGCAGTAATATTTAAGTCTACATCTATTGTTTAGCTTTCAACCTGTCTTAGATGGGTAGCGCAGCTAGTCCACCTTTAAAGGATACATGTCTCTCTGTGTGTTTCTCCGGTTACTATGTCTCTTGTTATTCCAAAAGTTGGCACATCTGCATTTGCCATTCCAGTAGATGGCATATTTCAAACATTAACTCTGCTTCTTCAAATCACATACAAAATGGCATATGTAAAAGAAGCATATGCATTGCAAGATGCTCTGCAAATGTTAATGGTGAAGTCTATGTTGATTACTTAGATTTTAACCTGTCTTAGATAGGTCGCATACCTAGTTAATTAATTTTCTAAAGCTGCTACATCATTTTCCTTACCTCTCTCTGTAGAGGTGATCTCCACCGATTAGACTTGTATCAAGATAAATGAAGCACACTTATTTTAAGAAATAGATAGAATAATTCAATAACTTGTTTGTCATTGATTATAGAAATTTGATAACTGCACATATGTATTAACATATAAAACAAGACAGACAACCCTGTAATAAACAAGTGGCTGGCTTTTTACTGGCTATTTTTGAGTTCTACTGTATTTATCTGTGCTAAATGCTGACTTCAAATTGTTAACAGTGGAAGGATGTCTGCAGATTCACCAGATCACAGTGGCAGCTCAGTGGAATTATTCTAAGTATATATTACTGCAGAGCAGAGACAGCATTGGAATATTGATATGTAAAAACATGTGGACACGAAAGAATCGACCTTGCAAAACTTGGAAAAATATATGTGTGAGGCATAACAATTTAAAAAACACACATAAATTTAACTGTAATAACTGGCTTTTTTTTTCTTTCTCTTTATATTTCTCTAAAGTGATCTAATCCATGTCACAAAAGTGAAAAGAAAATCCTTTGTGTAGTAGTACAGTTTCAGTGGTGAAGTTTCTGTTTAAACCACCAGGATAAGAGTGGTGACAATGTAATCATAATCTTAGCACACAGCCTCCCATAAGTTTATAAATTAATTGACATTCCTGAAATAAAGTTACTAGCCTAATATAATAACAAAATAATATCAATTCAAGGTATAATAATCCGTTAAACATTTACCCATGATTCTTCTTTCCTGTATCTTCATAAAATATGCAAATAAGACAATCTCACCATTCAGTCAATGAACAATTTCACAGTATACCAGCCTTTGGAGCTGTAGAATTTGACTGCATTGCTAATTCTTTTGCCTTGTTGAACGTTTAATTTTATTTTACAGTGTCAGTGCCTCCAATGTTGAGGATGATTATTATTGTTGCTGTTATTGTTTTATTATTATGTTATAGCCTCTTAATTATTTGTTCACTCCACACCCATCATTTATAATGAGTCACACCCATCCCCTCCTCTAATGCTCATGTTTTGTTTTTGTATATTAATTCTGTTGTAACAGTTGCAAATATTTTTAACAAGCATTTTGGAGCCATTTAAGAGCCAGCACAAGGTAACACCTAAATCTTTTATGTTGAACAGAAGTCAAGCTCCAGCCATCCACACTTATCAGCATTTTAAAATTCGTATTCAGCCACACCACGCAACTTCCATTGAAAACACAATATAGGCCTTGAATAGAAAGAAATTGAAGTTACAAAAAAAATACGAATATAAAAAAAGTGTGTAGGACGGCAGTAACCATTTAGTTTTATATGCATGTCTTTGTCAAAGTGGAAGGAAAGCCCTCCTTGCACCACAGAACAGGCAAACATCACATAGACAACAGCTGCACTTGAGGTTCAAATGCAACAGTGCTAGTTAGTGACTTTTACAATTTCCAATGTCTGCTGTGTAAATGATTTGTAAGTATGCATGAGACAGAACAAAAGGTAATACATTGGTTTGCTGCTGGAGTGGGTGACAGGAAATGGAACAGTGTGATCTGTAATGGTTAGTATGTTTATCTTTCAACAAAGAAATTTGGGCTTGATTCCCATCCATTACATTTTTTGTCAGCCATTTCCCTCACTGTATTTGTCATGTCCTCATGCTGCCCCTGGTAAGGCCATTTTTTTCTCCAGAGGAATTTAGGCTTTCAGTAGTAATCTTTCACCATTACACCATGATTGTAATCTTCATAGCACTGTTTCACACAAATTGTGGGAAGGATTCCTCAAACACAGAACTGTGGAACAATTAATTATATAGTGTAATTGAGGGAACTTTTAAATCTCCACTTAACGTATGGCTGCTAACTTTATGGAAATAGAAAATGTTAGACAATGCTGGGCATTTTTTGTGTTTTTTGCTTCATCAAAATATTGTTTTCTACGCCTTCACCTAAAATACCAAGATACATTATTTATTCACTGTATTAGGAGTAGTTCTTTCCACAGTGTAGTGCAAATTGAGTTTAATGTTTTATGAAATATGGTCAAATGTTGTAATGTAATGCACGGGAAGATTTTCTCTGAAAATGAAACTGAGAATATTTGGTATGCTTGAGTAACTATGTTTTTATGGTTACTAGATCAGAGCCAAGGCTATTAATAATATGGTCCTTCTCTTGTGTCCTAGCACTAGTCTATAAACTAAATTAAAATAGGCTGCATTTATTTTCCCCATAAAAAAAATCAGTAAACTGATATATATTGTTCTGAGTGTGGTCATGCTGCCATCTGGTGTATCGAATATGCATTTATAGAGTTTTTGTAATTCATTTGGAAACTGCCTTTTATTTTTCAATGGGATTACTTATTTAAAAGCAATCTTTTTTTGGATAAAATCTGTTATTGTTTTAGAATTCTACCTGTATTTGTTGTAATTATATTTAATGAATTCAAATTATTTCAAAAACAAAGGAGTGTGCATCTATGGCAAGAATGTTTTGTTTCCACCATATGCAGTAATAGGTACAGTAAAGTCTTTAAACTTCAGGCACATATAATCAGTATGGAATAGTGAATAAGGCACTGAATATTTAACCATACGGTTTCCACTTGATTTCCTACATGCAAGTCACTGTGAAGGCACTTAACCTTTCTTTGCTTTAAATGTCAAAAAATGTAAACAAATGTACTCTGTCCTTATTTTTTAAGTTGCATTGCATAAAGGTGTTAAACAAAAAAATATTGAAAATGCAATTAAATTATTCTTTGTTACATTAGTGGAAGTGAAATTCTGTACAGCAGATTAAAAGATGTGCTGAATTTTCAGTTTCCATCATATTTCTTGTTGTCTAAAACCAATATTGGCAGCAGGATAACATGAACCTGGCCTTACCAGATAATGAATTAGCAACATAATTTCTGCTCTACAGCTGCTTTTTACCAACCACTAAGGCTACATGATTAAGGAAAAGACTTGTGACGTACAAGATTTCAGTTTCAGTCCCCTCTGATTCCATAACTGAATTATGAGCAATATGTTTAACCTACCCATAGTCTGCTATTGTATATGTAAAACACACTGTTGATGTCTTTGTTAAGAATGGTTGCTATAAGGAGAAGAAAGTTCACAGTTTGCTTGAGAAAATCACTGATTTTGGGTAACTTATTCATTGATTAGAGACAAGGGCATTAGGCAATCTAAAACAAGTAAACTGTTGTGTTCTACTTTGTCTAGGTTTTATTTTGCTCAAGTTATTGACCTGTTATAAGGGGTTGAGCCATCTACAGGATCAAACATAATATACAGTATTATGATCAGAGTGGTTGAGATGTAAGCCTTTGGAAATCTGGGTTACTAACAAAACTCTGTTCTTGGTGGGTATCATGTTATGTTCTGTGGAGTATAGCTGTGTTCTGACATTGCTCTGTGACCCAACCCCACAACTGCTCTTTTTACAATTAATACATCAATAATTTCTTGTCAAAGCCTCAACATACCTTCTCTTGCTTCTTGGTGTTGTATATGGATCATTCAGACCAAAAGAATCACCAGTGTTCTTCGCATTCAAACAGTGAAAAAAGCCCAGAGGACTTTGATGGACACTGGCAATGGCGAGGGATAGTTTCGATTGTTGACCAATTGAAGGCCTTTGTAGCAGAGCAAAATGACATTCTAAGTGCCACCTGGCAACGGGATAGTACAGTGAAGTTTTTTGGACCTTCAAGCTGATATTGTTGAAATCAGAAATGAATAACAGAACCTATTATCATTGTTTATGCAGGTCCGTAATTAAGTGGCACAGCATGATGCTGAGATACGTTCCCTCTGAGCAGAGACCAGATCTCTCCATGAGAAACTTTATGAACAAGAAGACAGAGCTAGGAGAGGCAATATCAGAATTATTGGAGTTCTGGAGAATGTTGAGAGTGGGAATATTCTTGGTTTTATAGAGAAACAAAGGACCGTTTTCATTTCTGTCCATCCCTGATTTTAGCCCTGAAATAATGTGGGTACATAGAATATATATAAAGGACAGTGACAGTGCATGTCTGTGTCCAGACATTGTCAAGCTATTTCGTTATTCTGACTAAGTTACAGGGCTCGCAAAATTGGTAGCCCGACGTCCCGGGGCTATTGTGTCTTCCAGTCGGGCTACCAAAATCTATCTCAGCCCTGCCCGTCGGGCTATCATAGGATGGAAAAATATATGTCAATGCTTTTGCATTCTTTCGCAAATGTAGCTGGGTAATTATGTCATTTTCGGGCATCGATGAGCCACTGTCAATATGTGAAATATTGAAATCGCGTTTGAATTCGCGCTTGTTTTTTACTTTCACTTTGCGACCGCGCGAACTGTGTATAGAGAGTGGCAGTACTGATTGGTCAGTGACGAATTAATTGCGCACCAATTCCTCTGACATCGTCTTATCACTCATTAGCTTACTATTCAAACGTGACAAGTGAAATCTCCCGCAGCAAGCTTAAACATGTGATAGAGGTTGATTGAATTTAAAAAATCGCTGACCGTTGTGTGTGTGTGTGTGTAAAAATAGATGGATTTACGCAGGTATTTTAGGTCTGCTGAGCCAAATAAGACATGTCAGGGTGAAGAAGGGACAGCCAAAGAAAAGCATACCACAAAGCGGAAAAGTTATGACAAATCAAACTATGAGGCAAAAAGAAAGCCTGACTGATTCATGGTTCATGACTGACTGGTTCATGTTCTACACAGTTCTTACAAGTTTATAGAAATTTCTGTTCAATTAGAACCAAATATTTGAGTTGATGATTGTAATTTTTATACAGTTGTTGTAATTTGTGTTTTAACAATTTTTTGATTGATGTTTTGTTTCCTTTACAATATTATACATTAAAAATAATCTTAAATTTATTTTGGGCTACCAAAAACTGAAGAGTGCCTGCCCGAAGGGCTACCAGGGATTTTGAAATTTTGTGAGCCCTGAGTTAGTATCCTAAAAGAGGCACGCAAAAAAACAAAACGTAACCTATAATCTAGAAGATCTACTTTTTCGTCTATTACTTGGTCCGTGCCACTCAAGCATTCAAGGCCATGTCTACTGTGATCAAAAATGCCTCACAACTTGGTTTCTCTGCTTTCTTGATTATCCAACCAAGTTTTGGGTTTCCTTCCCAGGAGGACAGCAGCTGTTCTCCGACCCTCAACAAGCACTTAACGCCATAAACTCCTTCACCTCTGCTGGTACTTCACCACTTTGAATGTTTTATTTACACTATTTCAACATTTTTAAATCATTTTCCTGAACTTTGATCCATAATGGCTATTCACAATACCTGTATTTTTTTGTTCATCCTATGTGTGTATGTATATGTGTATAATATATATATATGCAGGGTGAGTCAAAATTATGTAACATTTGAATGGCGGAAACAATTTATTCACATACTTAATAATACAAGAATGTCTCAACCTGTTTGCCATCATGTTCAACACACAAAAACCAACGAGCAACAGTGCCATTTAAATCCTGGACACACATTTTGCGGGGAATAGGTGATACCACAGTCCGTATTCTGTCCTTCAGGTCATTGATATCACAAAATTTCCTGCAATACGCACACTCCTTCACCATACCTCATAACCAGAAACCACAGGGTGTCAAATCATGCCCATGTTGATCAAACACAGTAAGCTCTGTAGTCTACTTGTGACTTTACACTGTAGGAAGATACGTAAGTAAATCAAGGTAAATAACATTCAATGTGACTTTTATATAAGTAACACATAAATGTTTTTCATATAAAGACCATCACAAAACATAATCACAAACAAAACTTTGCACGATACCTTGCCAAGCTTGGCATGCCCTGCTGTTGAGTTGAAGGACATACGTGGGTCAGATTTACTGGCAGGACGATGGCCAACCTCTTGCTGCATCCAAACATTGCCATCTTTTGCCTTTGCACCTGGTGCAGCTGCTTGCGTTCTTATGTACGAGTGGACATTTCTTATGTGGAGGACTTCTGTTTGTCCTTCTCCGATGTAGAACTCTCATCATCATCTGAGTTCACCTCTGTTATATTTGAAAACAGCAGTGTCAGATCAGGGGAGTGTGAACATGACTGAGAGAATAAAATGAGTTAAAAAAAATGCCAATCTTTATAAGTACCCATGCATTTACACTGGCTGTTACAGACTCAAATCAAATGTATGTTTTTATTGTATAGTAGTAGCAATAAGAGCAGCTCACTACACAAAACGGTAATTCTGGGAACTAGCCAGAATCGAACCCGCGACTTATTGATTATGAGTCAGCAGTTCTTACTTCTGAACCACCCAAGCGGTCGTGTCCGCGTCGTACCCTAACCCGATTTCTTTTTCTTTGGTTATATTCTTGAATAAAAGCGCACTTGTTTTGGTATACCTGTACCTTTTGTGAAAGTGTTTACTTTGATATTTGGACTTCAGTCATCACACATTATACACTCAAAATTTTATCGTTAGTACTATAACATGAAAAAAGTTTTCTGTTTTAGCTATGTGTTCAACATTTCTTGGATTTTCTCGCATTACCTGCCATCCTACATTTACACAGATCATTGTAGACACGGAACTGACATGAAATGCATGTGTTCCAAATAAAAATATATCATCTACCCTATATAACTCCAGGCACCTCACACCCAGATAAACAAGACTTGAGCTCAGAACTTTTTGCCCAAGTTGTGCTGCGGCAAACGGGGGATGGGACAGTAGGCTGCTTGTGCTGATCGACACATTTACAAAACAAAAGACCCAAATGGAGAAGTGCAAAGGAATTTATGGTGGCCCAGCATTATACATTTTTTCATAGGCTTCAGGAATTCTAATGTTAATCTTCAGCTTTTTCTTCCCCTTCTGTCCTCCAGGCTCCCTCACTTGCATTTTAACACTTCTCTTTTGCAAAATGAAGATTTTATCAAACAAATCTCTGCTAAACTTAAGGAGTTTATAGCTTTGAACAAAGACTGTTCAGAATCCAACTTTTGTTTGGATGGCTATTAAGGGGCATATTCAAGACCTGACCATTGCTTTTGCATCTAATTTAGCCTGCACAGCACAAAAGAATATTGACTATCTTGATAAACATCTGAATTATCTTGAAAATCATGCCCATATATCTCCGATCAAGTACACAAGCTAAAAAAAAATCACACAATCCAGAACTGAGTTAAATGACCTTCTAATGAGGCGTGCAGACTTTAAAATTCATTGAGAGCACATTCGTTGCTGTCTCTCCGGTGCTAAACCAAGCAAGCTCTTAGCACTTAGAATTGCGCAGATATGACTTGTTAGCCTCTGTTTCCCAAGTCAAATTAAAATTTGGTAAGTTCTCTAGTCACCCATTGGAAATTAATAAGAGTATTTTTTTACTTTTATTCTGAACTTTTCACTTCCTTTGAACACCCTTCATTAGATGTGCTTGGATGTATTTTTCAATACAAGTTGCTCCTCTGGAGGCCCCAGTTTCAGCTGAAGAAATTAAATCTGCCTTAAACACATTAGCAAAAAAAAAAAAGCCCCGGTCCAGACAGTATTCAGCCAGAAGGAAATTCTGCTTTTTGACCACAGGTATCTAGCTTACTGTTTCAAATAATCAACACAGCTCTCTCAACCTCTAATTTACACTCTGATATAAACTCCTCAATTGTATTGTTCCTTCTCAAGCAGGATAAAGATTCCACACTGTGTTCTGGCTACCGTCCGTTATCATTAATGAATTCAGACGCTAAGGTATTAGCTAAAGTTTTGGCGCCTCCAGCTCAAATCCAATAATTCCAAAATTGATTCGCTCTGACCACACCGGCTTCATAGTGTCTCGTTATGCAGCTGGCAACATGTACTGGATTTTGCACATTTTAAGCGCGGGTCAGCTCTTATCCCCTGCATTGCTCTTCTCACTTGATGCAGAAAAGACTTGATGGAATGGATTGGAAGTTTTTGTGGTAAATTGTAATTTGAGTAAGATTTAATACTCTATTTATTAAAATGATCAAATCACTGTGTGCTTGCTTCTTCTTTTGCTTCTGTTTTAACAAACTTAGATTTGTCATATTCCTTTTATGTGTTCAGGGGTGCTAAGCAGGATTGTCTGTTATATCTGCTGGTTTTTATGATTTCACTGGAGCCTCTAGCTGTCAGTCTACATCCATTAGACACCTTTACACTTATTTTGGTTCATAGTACAGTCCATGATGTTGCCCTATATGCTGATGATATTCTTCTGTTTTTTAGGAAACACACCTTCTGACATACTCCTCGTATTAACATTATTTCACACATATGAATCATTATTAGGTAGGGCTGCAACTAATGATTATTTTGGTAGTTGACTAATCGTTCAAATTTCTTTTTGATTAGTCACGATTATTTCATGCCTGACTATTTTGAAGCCTGCGACCTGTGATTGCACATACTGTTCTGGGCTCCAGTGCATGTCTTACTTCATCTGCTCACATCTGTCCACCTGTGAATGTCACCCTGATGTCTCTGCATTAACACGATTAAAATTAATAATAATCAAATTAAAGTAACAACCAGTGAAACATACGAATTTGAAAATAATCGGATGTTTTTATATTAGTGTGATCATCACAATAAAAAAGAAATACATTAAACAATACAAACTAAAGTGCACGTAGTCTTCAAACAAAAAAGTGCATTTAACTTAACCAAAAAATACATTGTTAAAACCAAAACGTTTTTTATATTTTGGTAATAAATGACAAAATGTAGTCATAAACTATAATGTGTAAAGCCTGAAATGCAAAGATCAAATAAACACTTTCACAAAAGGTTCAAGAATGATATAATAGCTTACGTGGCACAACGGTAGGAATTGCTGACATAATCAAGAGTCCCCCGGTTCGATCCTGACTGCCTCGACTGCCTTATTGTTAATATTATACAATAAACACATACATTTGATTTGTGTCTGTAACAGCCACTTTAAATGTATAGTACTTGTAAAAGTTACCTTTTTTTTTTTTCACTTTTATTCTCTCAGTCACGATCACGATACATACTACCGCCCCCCCAGGGGTCTGACGCTGTTACTTTTTATCTGAAACTGGGAATAACTGTAGATGTGAGTGGTGTTTTAAGACAATTGAACTGGGAAATTCTCTGATCTGGATGGATGAAAGCTGACACACAAACGCTGGCAAATCTGCCTTATTTGTATCTCATTGTCACTTGATTTTTTTTATTCAGTTTTATTGAGTATTCCTGCTTACGTTGAATTAGTATGCACATTATGGCCCGTGATGTCAAAGCCACACTGACAAAAAAAACAGACATAGGTATATATGATATTTTGGAAATATTCATTTTATGACCTTACAGTACATTTCGGAAAACATTGTGGCACGGATGTAATATTCATATTCATTTGTGTACCTTCTTGTGGTTGAAATCAGTGGTTGCGTTCCCCCCCCATACCTTGCCCAGTCTGCACAGGACTCCAGGACATGCAGAGGAAAGAATGTTCCTCTGCAAGATGAGCCATGAACGCTCTTCTTTTCTTAGTGGACCCCGTACATGTCTTGCACAGTACATGTGCTTTGATCACCGCCAGGTCAAGCTTGTTATAGCACAAACAACCGGCCACCTGCGTGCTCCTTCTAGCACTGAATAAGCTCACGCCTTCTGGTGTCAGCATGCAGCACCAGGGGGGAAAAAAAGAAAGAGACAAATATATGTGACATTTTGAAGAAATCATTGTATGACCTGAATAGTACCAATCAGAAAACATCGTCACACTAATGCAACATTATTTGAAAACGAACAGGTCACGTGTAAATTTGTTACTTGTAAAAGTTAGCTTTTTTCACTTTTATTTTCTCAGTCTTGTTCACGCTCTCCTTCTCCACCTGATGCTAACTAACTAACAGCGCCGGCATAAATTCTCAAGAGACGGCGGCATCACAGCTCCAGGATGCTTGTGTTTCAGATGCTCATGCATTGTGGTGGAGCTGCCGTGAAAAGAAAGCTTCGCTTTACATAATCTGCATTCAACTTTTTTTTCTTTTTCGATGAAGTGCTCCCACACTTTAGAAATTTTCTGTCTCAATTTTTTTCCATCTCCTTCCCCCTCCTCTATCCAATCTCACCATTGCAACCACATTTATTTTCCTCTACATTCTTCTTCTCCTCAGACGTTCTTTCTACATTGGTAGGACTGTGTGCAGTCTTGACAAACAATAACAAATGATACTGCCCCCAGACATTCATGTAGTGCATTGCAGTTACAAAAACCAATGTGGTTCTTTGTTACTGGAGCCTCTATTGAAGGTTCTGTTTATGATGCGTCGACAATAAAAAAATCTGTGTCGATGAATTTTTGTAGTTGACGTCGTCGATTACATCCACTAATCATTGCAGCCCTATTATTAGGCTGTAAAACTAATTAGAGCAAAAGTACACTGCTTCCCATATACCATGCCTGTCAATCTCTTTCATTTTCTTCCATTATTCTTGTTGTTATCTCCTTTAAATATCTTGGAATCCAACTATTTCACCCTCCATTTCTTATTGTAATGTCAAATTTTTACACATTGTATAATGAGGTAAAACAGTCAATGTTGTCCTGGCATAATCCCTCTCCTTACTTTCAGATCTGTTTGGCAATCATTAAAAATGAATATTGTTCCCTCGTCTAAATTTTGTTAGTTCAATGCTCCCTCTTCCCACACCTTTCTGCTTTTGGTTCTGGCTCAGATCAGCAATCACTTTGATTCGAGCCATATTGGACAGAGGTATTTCACTTCCCAATTTTGAACTGTGTACAATTGGGCATATATCCTACATCCGATATCCCTATTGTTAAACCCTCAACTTTCCCCTTCATCCTGGCACCTTATAAAAGCAAACCTTGTGTTCCCTCACTCTCTGCAACAGTTACAATTTATTAGGTTTAAAACAAAAAAGGGAGTAAGTGAACTTAATCCTCTTATAAATTGTGTTTGGTACAAGGTGGAAATACACCTTAGCTCCATTCCAGGCTGGTATTTATACCACTGTTTCACAATAGTTCTCTAAACATTGGTGGCCAACCCATCTTCTGTCCAACTTAGGCTTCACAAGGTATCGGCACACTTGCCGATTTGTTTGATGGGTCTGGGCTTGCCTCTTTCCAGTCTCTGAAAGACAAATATATAATACCTTCCTACTCTCTTTTTATTTTTTATTTTTCTATTTACAAATTAAATCTGATCTCAGGACATGTGGATTGAGTTTTTTTCTGCTCCTGTTCCCAGTCATCTATTTGACTATTTTCTTCTTGTCTTCTTTTTCCATTAAGCACACAACCTTTTTGTACACCTACCTTCATGCTTCCATAGTTACTCCTGTCTCAATCAAAAATGGATCTCCAATTTATTTCTATCAGCGCCATTGTGTTGGAACAAATTTTTTTAAAAACACTAAAAATTCTTCCAGAAATTTTAATCATCAGCATATCCTATATAAAAATTAAAGAGTTTATCACTGTACTAGAAAGCATTTTCTAATGGGTTTTGCTCCTGATCCAGTCTGTCACCAGTGCTCCCTTAATGTACTGAGCACTTTTCTCCACACGTTTTGGGAATGTCCCACTGTTGCTGTTCTTTGGTCCTCGGTTGCTTTTGTCTTCTCCTTCCTATCTATCTCTGTTCCTTGCTCTCATATTACTCTAATCCTTTTAGATTCCTCTAGTCTTTATCTCTCTCTTCATCACCAGTGCATTATTTCATTAACTACAATAGCAGCAAAAACTCTTATTGTTTCCCACTGGAGGAATCCTGAACTTGTTACTGTCTCTGTATGGAAGTCATCTTTTTACAACCTTGTTATGTTGAAATTGTCTGCCACACGGCTCAATGGGTTATCTTCTCAAACCATCAATAAAGACACTTTCCACGATTAAGTCTTGGTTGACAGCCACCCTATGAGCCAACCTGATATAATTTCAGATTTTCCCTGAGGCATGTGGGCCTCCAAGACTCATCAGTGACCTGCATGCTTTATTAATTAAAGTTTACTCCATCCCCCTTTAAAGAGCTCTGGGGTGGGGTGGGTTGGGGATTTCAAATGTATTTATGAAAGTCTTTTTTTTCCATTGATCTGTTATCCTCTTCTTATTTTTGAAATCAAATTAAAATTGATTTAAAAAAAAAAAAATTTTTATTTTTGGTTATTGAAAATACATCCATCCATCCATTTTCCAGCCCGCTGAATCCGAACACAGGGTCACGGGGGTCTGCTGGAGCCAATCCCAGCCAACACAGGGCACAAGGCAGGAACCAATCCTGGGCAGGGTGCCATCCCACCGCAGGACACACATAAACACACCCACACACCAAGCACACACTAGGGCCAATTTAGAATCACCAATCCACCTAACCTGCATGTCTTTGGACTGTGGGAGGAAACCCACGTAGACACGGGGAGAACATGCAAACTCCACGCAGGGAGGACCCGGGAAGTGAACCCAGGTCTCCAGGTCACCCAACTGCGAGGCAGCAGTGCTACCCACTGTGCCACCATGCCGCCCTATTGAAAATACATCCCTTGATTATTCAGTTTTTGCCATGTAGGCTAATAAAATACTAAATCGTTCAATATTAGTTGTATCTTTGCAAGTGAATAAATTTCAAGATATTGTAAAGAAATAAGACATGTGAAAAACTGAGTCCCAGTCTTGAAGCCACATTTAACTGGCAAACTTAGAGTTTAGAAAATATTAGACGATGAACAATAATTGAAGGAGAATGAGTTCCATGTGTAATTGTGCCTTAGGTTGTCATGTTGTCATATATAATGTATGTATGTATGTATGTATGTGTATGTATGTATGTATATGTGTGTGTGTGTGTGTGTGTATATATATATATATATTAGTGCTGAGCGGTATACCGGTTCATACCGAAAACCGTTTTTTATTTTTTTTATGATATGGATTTTTCTTATACCGCATCACCGGTTTAAATTGCCTAAATGACGTTCGGAACGTGGCGCAGCGGGAGACTGTTCAGGTGGGAACCTTTTTCACTGCTATACCGCTAAACATAGATTTGTTGCACTAGGGCTCTTTTTCACTGCTACACCACCAAATAGTGGGCGGTAGCATAGGTATGCCGCACGGTGAAAATGGACAGAGAGACGAAAAAAAGAAGTCACATCTATCGCCTGGAGATGCATTAGTTTTAAAAGGTCAGATGTGTAAATACTGTTTCTATACTACTGGATAATACTGCAAGCCAAGTTGTACTTGTTTTATTTGTTTTCAATACAGTGTAATGTACCTGGGTACTGTGTAATAGTGTGACGACATTTTGACTTTATCTCGACATTTCCACTTTAATCTTGACGCTTATGACGAGAATATATTCTTTTGACTTTATTCTCGTAATTTGTCATTAAAGTAGAACATCGTAAACTAAACTTCATCATAAAATGAATATTTAATTTACTAGATTTTCTCAAACCCCGTCATAAGTTATATAGCACATTAAAATGCTTTGTGTTAAGTGATTCGTTCAGAGGCGCAACTCTGAATGGATGGCATAATTAAACATGTATAACAAAGATATTTTTAAAGTTCTGAACACTCCGTGGGCTAAGTTTATAACTAGTTTTAATTTCACAAAGACGTTTATCGTGTGGTGATTGGTTATGTGGTTATGTGGTGAAAGAAAAAGGAAGGATAGGAACTGGGGTTTTTGGTAGCCTACGTCAGATAGAGACAGCATGCATGCAATAAAGATAGCCCGCTCAGAAGAACATGCATTGAATTCTGTGTTCGTGTCTCCGACCAGCAGATCACAAACCCAACATTTACACAATATTTAAGTTAAACCTATGCGATAGCTATTCATACATCCAGTTTTTTGGAGCCTCGTCACACCTGCCATAAAGTTCTCTACACTGAACATACACCTGGGGAGCCCTTACTGCGAGGGAGCAGCACTACTGCCTCACTACCGTGCATGTGTAATACCTGCTTTAATGCATTTCATCATGAAAATGATATCAAGTATTTATCTTAGCATTCTAAATTTTCAGAAAGCAGGAATATCATGAAGTGAATGGATTCTGTATGGTGATTGCTTAAGAAGCGTAGTGATTAACCCACTGGGTCGGGGAACGTAACACAAAGCATTTAATGTGCTGCATTAATTTATGACGGGGTAAATTAAGTAATTGATTAAACATTGATTTTAGGAAGAAGTTTAGTTTACGACATTCTACTTTAATTATGAAGTAAACTATGAGAATAAAGTGGAAATGTCGACATAAATCTCAACATAAACGGCGATAATAAAGTGGAAATGTTGACTTTGTTCTCGACATAAACGGCAAGAATAAAGTGGAAATGTTGACTTTGTTCTCGACATATAGTTTGTTTTTTTCTTCCCAGTATAGCTTAGCTTGAAGCAAGGTCCATATTAATGCAGTTTGCCTAAATGATGATTCAGCTGGTAAAGATGTCATCACCAAGTTGCACGTTGTATTTTATTTTAATTTGGTGAATACTGTGTAATGCACCTGGGCTTGAAGTCTTGAAGTAATAGTGCAACTATCAGTAATAATACTATTATTTATTTTATTGTTATTATTTATTAGTTTAAATATTATGCAGTTTAATGATGATAAAGTTGTTTAAAAAGTCACTTTAACGTGTCAGTGGACAGAGATTGTTAACATTAACAGAAAGTGTAGTTGGTTTACAAAAAATATTTACTATTTATTCCTTTTCTAAGACATATTCGGTGCAATACAATTTTTGACAAGCACTTCTGGATATTTTTACTAAGTCTAAATGCCTCTTTGTATGGTTAAAAATATGTTGTCAAAATTATAGTTTGTTTTTTGCAAAAATTTGTTCAATAAAAAGGTTCTGTATTTTGACTGCATCTGTCATGCAATGTGATACCTTCTCCATTAGTGCCACCCCCCTTGAAAACTATCACTTTATGGGGCAATGCAAAACTGTATTAATACTTGTGTACATATTAAAATGTTTTTTTTTTTGTACAATGTACAAGACTCTTGACAGTGGAATAGGTTATTGTTAGGCAGTAATTGCAGTGGAAAATGTGGGTTAGCATCCACTCATGCATGGGGAAAAAAATACCGTCGAATACCGTGAAACCGGGATAATTTAGAAAAATACCGTGATATAGAATTTTGGTCATACCGCCCACCCCTAATATATATATGTATGTATATGTATGTATACACCAGTAATGGTGCACTGCACGATAAAGTGTTGTGAATACTGTACATCTGACTTGAGCATTCATAGTTTTCATACTCTTTCTCTGTATGTTTATCATTCGTTTGCTTAGAGGTTGATGCGCTTGCTGTTTCCTGAGCAGCTCTTCTTTTCTCTACCCTAGCGGCCCGCTTCTTGTCTTCTTTCATCGGCATCTCTTAGTGTTAAAACTGATTAAGTCAGTGTTTGTGTTGTATGTTTTGTTTAATTTTTCACTTAAGTTGGCACTTAAGTCTTCAAACTTCCTCAAGAATGATTTAAGATAAAAAAAAGGGGTGGGGGAAGTGACGGCAAAATGATGAGAATGGCACATGCGCCGCATGGCTGCCCTGCTGGCTGCTGATGAGAGTTGATTCTACAATAAAATAAAATAAAAATAAAAAGCGGAATAACCTTGGAGGTCAATCATCACCCCGAAAGCAGATAGTAGAAGTCACTTAGTATATGTGTACCAAATTTCAGGTTAATCATTCAAACAGTTTGCGAGCTACAGGTGATTTATAATCCTGGACAGACAAACAAACAGCCACAGTAGTGTATTATATATATATATAATACACACACACACTTAGTTTAATGTGACAACGTCATCAGCATTTTTATACTTTGATATCACAAAATCTTTAGTCTTTAAAATCAGTTTTTCAATGTACTGATTTTAATTTTTTCTTTTTCCTCTTACCAGTGCTCTCATGACACCCTTGATGTTTGCATCTAGAGATGGATATATACAAGTTATAACTCTGCTCGTTTCCCATGGTGCTGAATTGGATTCTCAAGACCAAAAAGGATATACTGTAAGCATGTAGTAAATGCTGTTTTGATCAATGTAATGATAAATACACACTGCATAATTCTAATATTAAAATAATATGAAAAATTAATTTTGACCTAGAAGGACCTTTTTATTTTATGTCATTATTGGTAAAGGGCAGTGTGATTTATTATTTTTGACTTCATCATAAATAGAAGAAAAATGCAAGTTGATGTTGATACCCAATGCTATTAAGTATATGCTTCGCGTGCTGCTCCTAAAAAGGAAGTGTTAATATTGTTGCAAATGTAGTGGTTTTGTATGATATCTTGCAGGATAGGCAGAATGCCATTTTGTCATGATGCAGTAAATATATAAACTTGTGTCTTTTTTATTGGGAGAGGAAAGTGCCTTTTCAGGCTCTTGATCTAGAAACTTTTTGTTATATGAATAACCACATATTTCAGTTTCTCAGACTGATGCATGGGTGGCAACTAATGTCAGTAGTTTGATGTGTGAAATTTTTTTTTCCATCTGAGCCGCAACTTCTTAAAGCTAACAATTTTTGAGCATCAGTATTAGTAACACATTTCTGTATATAGTGTAAAAAAATCACAAGTATGACTATTTATGTTAAATATCAAAAAATGTATTTATTTTTAACAAAAAATTTATTTGTATTTAAAATTTCACTGAATTTGTGCTCTTTTGACCTTTTCGGTCTTCCATTAGTTATAAACTTTATCAACATTAAGATTCTGTCCAGAATTTAAAGAGTTTTAATTCTCGTGCGTTTCTCCAAATGCTGAACCTTTAATTGATTTCTAGATTTTGTTTTTATATTGATTATTAGACTACTTCCTCTTTTCTTGGTCTTAATCTGTTGTGAGAGATGGATGTCTATAATGGTGCTCTGCTGGCGGCTGTGTTATCTTTTTTTTTTTTTTTTAAACTATCCTGCATTTATTCAATCTAAGAGGATTTGATTATAAGTATATTAAAAGCATGAGCAGGTGATGGAGGGGTCAGAAAGAGAAGGAAAAGGTAGCTAAAGCTTCATCAAAATCTAATCCGGTCTCAAGTTAACGATACAGCCTGCTGTAGACTGAGTTGGAAGTGAAAGGTAAAGAGATGGATTAGCCAGGACCTCACGCTGCAGGTTATTGGAACCAAGCATAGCCTCTTTATCCCCACTGTCATCTACTACCAGCACCCCTCGCAAATCAACAGCATCAACTCCAACAGGTTAAGTATCTCCACCTTTGGAACATGGATGAGATGAAACCGAGCTATCTGAGCTGAAGGCATTGATTACTGAATTTGGGATTAAAATAAATGATGCAAAGGAGGAAGTAAAGGAAGGTATAAAAAAAGGATATGCACAAGAGAATTGACAAAATAGACAAACTACTTCAGAATATAAAAGACCAGGAGGTACATTTAAGCAATAACTTTGATGTAAACCTTAGAAATAATCTATGAAAAAAATACAGGACAATATGAGCAAAATTGAGAATAAAAATAAGAGTACTTGGTTCTCACCTGGAAGAAGTTAAGCAGATGTTTACATCTTGTATTAAAGAAGCTGAACAATTGATAACCGCTTACGACCAAGAAGGCGTCAGAGTTAATCAGTGAAATTACCAGAGTAAATCAAGAATATGCCAGGTCTCCAAATGAGACACTTTATAGGCAAAGACATGTTCTGAAATCATATAGGCAAAGACTTGTTCTGAAATCAGAACTTAACCTCTTCACAACAAATGAAACACAACTTCTCATGTTTAAATTGTGAAATTATTATCATAACCATGGAGAAAAGACTCATAGATCTTAGCTCAACAAATCCACAAGCAGGAAGTTTGCAATGCAATTACAAAAATTACCAACAAAGGTGGAGATGACATCATTGACCACAAAAACATTTAGAGAGTACAAGAAGTCCTTATATTCTACTCAGCTCAAACAAGGGAAGACACAATCTGAGTTTTTTGATTTAGTACAAATACCACAGCTATACACTCTTAGTGCAGAGGAACTGGACAAACCTCTGACACACTCAGAATTAATGGATGCTATAACCTTGCTTCTAAATGTAAAATCTAACACACCAGTGATCTTTTTATCTTTGGATGCAGAAAAAGAATTTGCCATGGTTGAATAGGACTACCTGTTCACCGCATTGCACATATTTGGTTTTGGCCCAAATATATGTGCAAGAATAAAACTACTGTATACCAGTCCAGAAGCCTCTGTCTGCATTAACAACATTATCTCAAACTACTACAAGCTAGAATGTGGTACTTGACAAGGATGCCTCCTGTCACCATTGTGTTTTGCATTTGCCATTGAGCCATTGGCCACTGACGTCTGAAATGCATCAGACGTTAAAGGGATTATTGGAGGAGGACTTGAACAGAAAATATCAATATATACAGATGATATGGTATTGTGTATATTGGACCCACAAACTTCCTTACCAGTAGTGTTTAATGCACTAGGAGAATTTCAAAAGATAACCAGACTCGAAATTTTTTTGAATAAAAGGGTGCTTTTTCCAATGAACTCTCTAGCACACAATACTAGCCTGGACATCTATCCATTTATTTTATCTGATCAGTTTAAATATCAAGGTGTAAACATCACAAGTAAATATAAAGACACAGCATGGAAAAAATTACACAAAATGTGAACATGTGGTCTCACCTGCATTTCCCATTAGCAGGTAGAATCAGTACTCTCAAGGTGAACAACCTTCCCAAGCTTTCAGAGCATTCCCATATACATTAACAAATCTTTAAGAAATTAGACTCAATTATAATCTTATTTATATGGAATTTGAGACATCCACACATTCAAAGGGCAACTTTACAAAGACCTGAAGCAGAAGGTGGCATGGCAGAACTTAACTTTCAGCTTATTACTGTAGTACTAGGGTGTTGTACCGTGTTAGCCATTATGAATGTAGAGAAAAGCCAAGCAAAATGACACCTTTTATTGGCTAACTAGAAAGATTACAATATGCAAGCTTTCGAGGCAACTCAGGCCCCTTCTTCAGGCAAGATGCTTATTACTGGGAAGCAAATATATAGTGCATCCGGAAAGTATTCACAGCGCATCACTTTTTCCACATTTTGTTATGTTACAGCCTTATTCCAAAATGGATTAAATTCATTTTTTTCCTCAGAATTCTACACACAACACCCCATAATGACAACGTGACAAAAGTTTACTTGAGGTTTTTGCAGATTTATTAAAAATAAAAAAATTGAGAAAGCACATGTACATAAGTATTCACAGCCTTTGCCATGAAGCTCGAAATTGAGCTCAGGTGTATCCTGTTTCCCTGATCATCCTTGAGATGTTTCTGCAGCTTAATTGGAGTCCACCTGTGGTAAATTCAGTTGACTGGACATGATTTAGAAAGCACACACCTGTCTATATAAGGTCCCACAGTTGACAGTTCATGTCAGAGCACAAACCAAGCATGAAGTCAAAGGAATTGTCTGTAGACCTCCGAGACAGGATTGTCTCGAGGCACATATCTAGGGAAGGTTAGAGAAAAATTTCTGCTGCTTTGAAGGTCCCAATGAGCACAGTGGCCTCCATCATCCATAAGTGGAAGAAGTTCGAAACCACCAGGACTCTTCCTAGAGCTGGCCGGCCATCTAAACTGAGCGATCGGGGGAGAAGGGCCTTAGTCAGGGAGGTGACCAAGAACCCGATGGTCACTCTGTCAGAGCTCCAGAGGTCCTCTGTGGAGAGGAGAACCTTCCAGAAGAAGGACAACCATCTCTGCAGCAATCCACCAATCAGGCCTGTATGATAGAGTGGCCAGATGGAAGCCACTCCTTAGTAAAAGGCACATGGCAGCCCACCTGGAGTTTGCCAAAAGACACCTGAAGGACTCTCAGACCATGAGAAAGAAAATTCTCTGGTCTGATGAGACAAAGATTGAATTCTTTGGTGTGAATGCCATGCGTCACGTTTGGAGGAAACCTGGCACCATCCCTACAGTGAAGCATGGTGGTGGCAGCATGATGCTGTGGGGATGTTTTTCAGCGGCAGGGACTGGGAGACTAGTCGGGATAAAGGGAAAGATGACTGCAGCAATGTACAGAGACATCCTGGATGAAAACCTGCTCCAGAGCACTGTTGACCTCAGACTGGGGCAACGGTTCATCTTTCAGCAGGGCAACGACCCTAAGCACACAGCCAAGATATCAAAGGAGTGGCTTCAGGACAACTCTGTGAATGTCCTTGAGTGGCCCAGCCAGAGCCCATACTTGAATCCGATTGAACATCTTAAAATGGCTGTGCACTGATGCTTCCCATCCAACCTGATGGAGCTTGAGAGGTGCTGCAAAGAGGAATGGGCGAAACTGGCCAAGGATAGGTGTGCCAAGCTTGTGGCATCATATTCAACAAGACTTGAGGCTGTAATTGCTGCCAAAAGTGCATCGACAAAGTATTGAGCAAAGGCTGTGAATACTTATGTACATGTGATTTCTGTTTTTTTTTTTAATTTATTTTATTTATTAATTTTATTGTAATCATTCCATACAAATAGATCAATTTATAACAAAAAGAAAAAAAAATTGAAGACAAATCAAACCCCACCCCTGAGAAGGAGAGCTTAGCCAAAGGAGAATTGATTAGGGCTTTTTAATAAGGCAACAATAAACAAAACAAAGGAAGATATATATATAGGTAAATAAAAAAATGGAGAAGGAAAATAAATGTGATAATAGTTATCTCTTATTCTAAAATAATATTGATTAGCTCCTGCCAGGTTTTGAAAAAATTCTGTACAGATCCTCTAACTGAGAATTTGATTTTTTCCAATTTCAAATAATATAAGACATCGGTTTCCCACTGACTTATCAGAGGAGAGTTAGGATTCTTCCAATTTAACAAAATAAGTCTGCGTGCCAAAAGTGTAGTGAATGCAATCACCATTTGCTTGTCCTTCTCCACTTCAAGTCCGTCTGGAAGAACTCCGAACACAGCTGTTAGTGGGTTAGGAGGGATTGTGATACCAAGGCTGTCTGAAAGGCACTTAAAGATTTTAGTCCAAAATGATGTTAGTTTGGTGCAGGCCCAAAGCATGTCACCCAGTGAGGCAGGAGCTTGGTTGCAGCGTTCGCAGGTTGGATCTTGCCCTGGAAACATCTTGGACAGTTTTAAGCGAGACAGATGAGCTTGATATATAATTTTTAGTTGAATAATTCTATGCTTTGCGCATATGGAGCTTGAGTGAATTCTCTGCTTTGCTACCTTCCACGCCTTTTCTGATATATTAAGAGATCTTCTTCCCAATGTCCTCTTGGGCCTTTGAAAGGTAGGGACTCTAATAAGATTTTATATAATTGCGGAAATGGTGTTTAATTCCTCGAAATTGAGCAGTATTTTTTCCAGCATGGTGGAGGGTACGAGGTGAGGAAAATCGGGCAATTTCTGTTTAACAGAATTTCTGATTTGAAGATAGTGAAAGAAATGTGTAGCTGGGATGTTGAATTTGGAACGTAATTGTTCAAAAGATACAAATATGTTGTCTATATATAGATCTCTTAGCATTTTAATCCCAAAACTTTTCCAGGTATTAAAAACTGGATATGTTTGCGAGGGTTGAAAGAGGTGGTTCTCTTGCAGAGGTGCCACGGATAAAAGATTTTCCATCTTAAAATGCTTTCTAAGTTGGTTCCATATTCTAAGTGAGTAAAGCACAATTGGGTTATTAGTATATTTGCGATAACTTGCATTTATTGGAGAGCAGAGCAGGGAGTATAAAGAAGGCTTGTTCTTCATCTATTCTAGTAATTTCGCTTCTTAGCTCTGACACTTTCTTGGTTTCTAATTTATTTCTGTGGGAAAGATATGAAATAATCTGTCCTCTTAAGAAGGCCTTTAGAGTTTCCCAGAGTGTTCCTGCAGAAACCTCTGTGGGCATGTTTGTCTCTAAGAAGAAGCTGATTTGTTTGGATATAAATTCTGTGCAGTTCTCGTCTGCCAATAGAAGAGGGTTAAGACGCCATCTGCGAGGTGAGTGTAAGGGGCTTAATGATTTTAGCTTCTAGAGGGGCATGGTCGGACATAACAATTGTGTCGTATTTGCACAATTTAATCGTAGGCAGGAAATTATTATCTATAAAAAAATAATCAATTCTTGAGTAGCTATAATGCAGTAGTGAGTAGAACGAATATGTTCTTGAGTTTGGGTTAAGAAATCTCCAGGGGTGTGATAAGTTGTGGTCATTTAAAAATTGTGTAATTGTCTTTGCAGTGTTAGATGTCATCCCCCCTGTCACAGGAGTCCTATCTAAGAGTGGATTTAAAACACAATTAAAGTCCCCAGCCATTTTAATTTTATGAGTGTTCACATTGGGAGTGGATGCAAATAGATTTTGCATGAATTCCTTATCGACATTGGGTGCATAAACATTTGTCAAAATCATTTTACTGTTAAATAAGTTGCCCATGACCATCACATATCTCCATTCAGTGTCCAAGACTACTTCTGATACTACAAATGGAACTGTTCTGTGTTCTGGGGGGGTGGGGGGGGATTTCTCAGTTCTTTTATTTTTAATAAATTTGCAAAAACCTCAAGTAAACTTTTTTCACATTGTCATTATGGGGTGTTGTGTGCAGAATTCTGAGGAAAAAAATGAATTTAATCCATTTTGGAATAAGGCTGTAACATAACAAAAGATGGAAAAAGTGATGCGCTGTGAATACTTTCTAGATGCACTGTACAAGCTGTAACGTCCTACATATTGACACATATTGATGAATATACAAAAACCTGGTCTGCAATAGAAATAAAATCCTGATGTACTTCTTTATATGACCTGCTTTGTGCCCCAGTAAATACAAATTGTTGGCAATATACTAATAATCCAGTTGTCCATCAGTCACTCAAAATATCGAACCAATGCAGGAAGCACTTCAAGGAAGAGAAGCTTTTCTGTTGCACCTCTACAATTACTTTTTTCTTCCCTCTGAAATCTACACAGTATTTAATGTTTTGGAAAATGTCTGGGATTAAAACATTTGGAGAATTGTATGTAGATAATGTCTTATGTCAAACTGAACTTTATTGTCATCTCAACCATATACAAGTATACAGATAGATGAAATTGCGAAGCTCAGGGTCCACAGTGTAACAACATGACGTGCAAATAATAATTTAAAAATAGAATTAAAATTTAAATTAAAATTAAAACACAAAAAAGACATTGCGCAAAGACAAGACAAAGAAGTAGCAGCAATATTGATATGTAAGATATGTAATATAATAAATAAATAATAAATAATAGAAGTAGATAATACAGAAATTATCAGTGTATGATAATAGTTGTTTAAGACGTGTAAACAATGACAGGGCAGAATGTTTCACAGCAGAAGGATAACAAGAGTGTCAAAATACTTAAAGGTCAGTAGGAGATTTTCAGTTCTTTTCTACATGCACACTTGTCTTTACAGGTCAATGGCTCACATGTGTAAAAGTTCTGTTTTTAGCGGTGGTTGAGGCTGTGTGAAAGGTTCCAGGGGGCAGCCTGGTCTTAAGGAGTCTAACAGCTTGGAGGTAAAAACTCTCCTGCAGCCTGGCAGATCTGGCTTTAATGCTGCAGTATCTTCTCTTGGATGGCAAAAGTGTGAAAAGTCCATGTGAGGGGTATAAGGGGTCCTGCACAATGCTGCAGGCCTTGCGTAAACTGCGTTTGTAAAATATGTCCTGTAGTGAAGGGAGAGGCACCCCAGTAATGTTCTCTGCTGTCTTCACTATCCTTTGCAGGCGCTTGCGGTCAGATATGTTGCAGTTGCCATACCAGACAGTGATACAGCTGGTCAGAACACTCTCAATGGTGCCTCTGTAGAACATGGTGAGGATGGAAGGGGGAAGACTTGCTCGCTTCAGTCGCCTCAGGAAGTGTATTCTCTGCTGGGCTTTCTTGATTAGTGATGAGGTGTTATGTGTCAATGTAAGTTCCTCAGTTATGTGCACACAGAGAAACTTGGTACTCCTAACAGTCTCCACATCTAAACCGTTGATGCTGAGTGGGATGTGGGCAGGACGTGATTTTCTGAAGTCCACGATTATCTCTCTTGTCTTGTCGACACTGAGAGATAGATTGTTGTCTTCACACCATGCAGACAGCTGTTCCACCTCATCTCTGTATGCTGTTTCATCATCCCTGCTATTTAGTCCCAGCACCGTTGTATCATCTGCAAACTCGATGATGTGGTTGGTGTTGTGCATGGCTGTGCAGTCGTGAGTCAGCATGGTGAACAGCAGTGGCCTAAGCATGCAGCCCTGCGGTGCTCCAGTGCTCAGTGTGACGATGCTGGAAGTGTTCCAGCCCATCCGAACTGACTGGGGCCTCTCTGTCAAGAAGTCCAGGATCCAATTGCAGAGGGTGGTGTTCAGGCCCAACCTGCTCAGTTTTACAACCAGCTTTTGAGGGATGATTATGTTGAAGGCAGAGCTAAAGTCTATGAATAGCATCTTGCCATATGTGTCTTTTTTTATCCAGATGTGTCAGGGAGAGGTGAAGGGCAGAACATATGGCATCCTCAATTGACCTGTTTTAGCGGTATGCAAACTGAAGAGGGTCAAGGGAGGCAGGGAGATTAGTCTTTATGTGTGACATGACTAACCTTTCGAAGCACTTCATTATGATTGGCGTGAGTGCAACTGGTCGGTAGTCATTCAGGCATGTCACTGATGACTTCTTCGGCACTAGTATGATGGTGGTTGACTTGAAGCATGCTGGGACTGACGACTGGCTCAGAGATGTGTTGAAGATGTCTGTGAGGACACCAGCCAGTTGACTGGCACATTCTTTGAGCACACGACCAGGTATGTTGTCAGGTCCTGCAGCCTTGCGTGGATTGACTCTGGATAGAGTCCTCTTCACATCATTTATGGAGAGACAGAATGCCTGGTCAGTGGAGGGAGGTGTTGCTTTTCTCGCAGGCTCTTTGTTCTGCGCCTCAAACCATGTGAAGAAGTTGTTCAGCTCATCTGGAAGGGAGGTATCACCATCGCTGTGTGGGTTGGGTTTGTATTTGTCTGAACGCCCTGCCACATACGACGTGTGTCTCTGGTGCTGCTGAATTATTTGTTGATCCTCTGCGCGTATGCCCACTTAGCTCTCCTTATAGCGCGAGGCAGGTTGGCTCTGGTCATCCTGAGGACGGCCTTGTCTCCAGATCTGAAGGCTGCATTTCTGATCTTGAGCAGCTTGTGCACTTCTCTTGTCATCCAGGGCTTTTGGTTGGCTCTTGTGGTAACATCCTTGGTAACAGTAACATCCTCTATGCATTTGGAGATATAGCCAGTCACAGAGTCTGTGTACTCCTCCAGATTGATGGAGTCACCATTCATAGCAGCCTCTCTGAAAATGTCCCAGTCTGTCATTTCGAAGCAGTCTTGGAGAGCTGAAATTGCACCATCCTGCCACACTCTGATGCTCTTTTGGGCTGGTTTAGTGTGCTTCAGCAGGGACTTGTATGCAGAAACCATAAAAATGCTGATATGATCTGAACAACTGAGGTGGGGGTGGGGTAGGGCTTAGTAGGCATCAGGAGCGCTCTTGTAAACATTGTCCAGACAGCTTCTCCCTCTAGTAGCAAAGTTCACATTCTTATAGAATTTTGAGAGAAATTACTTCAAGTTGGCATGATTGAAGTCTCCAGCAATAATGAAAAATGCCTCGGGGTGCGTCGTTTGCAGTTTGCTGATGATCTTGTAGAGTTCCGGTAGCGCTTGGTTAGCATTTGCGCTAGGTGGGAGGTAGACAGCAACCACCAGCATGCAACTGTATTCCCTCGGCAGGTAGAAAGGCCGACACCTTACTGATAAAACCTCTATCAGCGGGGAGCAGTGTCGCGCAACTGAGGCAGCGTTCCTACACCACTCTCTGTACACATAAACACACAGTCCACCCCATCCCCCCCCCCTAAAGGGTTTTACTAGACAAAGAGGCGTGTCTGTACACTTGGAAGATGGTCAGTCCGTCTAGCTGGATGGCCGAGTCTGCAATGTTTCCCTGGAGCCATGTCTCAGTGAAAATAAAGATGCAACAGTCTCTCATTTCCCACTGCTTGGCCCGCTGCAGCTTTATATAATCCAGCTTCTTGTCCAGTGATGGGATGTTCGCAAGCAGAATAGACGGTATCGCAGGTCTGGTTGGGTTATTTTTTAGCCTTGTGCTAACACCTCCGTGTTTGCCTCGTTTCTGCTTTCAATCGCTGCGCTTGCGTTTTCGCCAGCTCAGCTTCTTAGGCTGCCGAAGTAAGGAAAGGCTGCGGAGCGTCTCTGTCACCACACTGGATATTTCGGCGCAGTTTCTTCGGAAATCGAGCAGGATTTGTTGCTCGTAAATATATGTCTGCGTACTACTATCACTTAAATCTACTTTTTTACTTATACTAGTTGACAAAGACGAACAAAGATTAACACTAAACACCGTGGACTCGTGAGCTCTGTAAACTGCAGCCTGCACGGGCGCGCGCCATCTTATGAACAATTATGCTTCAAATTTAACTTCCTGTCAACACAATTTTTCCACTACTTTCAAATGAGAAACTTTGCTAAAAGGAACCTACCCAATTTTCCACACCTCCCACCTATTTTATTTCCAGAGGAAGTACTGATCAGTCATGAAGACGTGGACAGCATCTCATTAATATATAAAACCATATTAAAGTCTCTTCCTTTCAAAGATCCTAGGAGTACTGTGGGGAAAGGATCTTTCATTTAATATCTCAGAAAGGGAGTGGAAGGCAGCCATGCAAAGCATACACTCTAGCTCCGTAAGTGCAAAGCATTAAATCATTCAACTTAAAATCTTTTATTGAACACGTTTATTTTGTTTAAAATTGTCCAAAATGTGTCCAGGGCAAGATTTAGTCTGTGAATGTTGCAATCGTGCTTCAGCCTCACTGGACCACGTGTTTTGGAAGTGCACCGAACCAACATCATTTTGGACAAAAATTTTTGTCTATCAGACAGCCCTGTTTTCACAATCACTCCTAAACCATTAACAGCTGTATTTGGTGTACTCCCAGATGAGTTTGAAGTGATCCATTTGGTTAGGAAATGTAATCATATCTAAAAATGTCTTTGTAGCTCCAGGTTTTAATTTTTCCTGAATCATTGTCTTGAACTCATGATACTTGTTACAAAAATTCTTTAGAAAGGAATTGGTCTCTTCAGCAGAGTGCAGTATTTGATGAAAAGCCTATTAATCTGCACAAATCCAAAAAAAGAAATTGAGATTTGCAGGTATAGAGAAACATTCCTTATCAAAGACACACCAATCTTTCAGTTCTTGTCTGGAAACAGATTGTCTATATGGTCACATTCCCACTGTGTAAAGGTAAATATTGACATTGTTTTAACTGGAAACTGAAATAAAGAAAGAAAATTATGTGTTTCTTCTGGGAAATGTGGATTATTTGCCAGATACTGTGAAGTTTCTTGATTTTTTTTTTTTTTTTGGCAAAATAAAAAGCTTCACCTGTCGAAAATACACTTCTTTGTGTCTGCCCTTTCATCTAAAATGTCATTACATTTTGAGATAGCAACATGGTCTTATACATTTTGTAGATAGGATCATTTTCACCTTCAACATTTTTTTAGTAGTGTTCCCCTAATACACCATAGTTCCTAATTTTAATGTTTACTACAAAATATCTGCATGGCCACCTCACCTTATGTAGTGGCTTAAACACAGTCAGATCTGCCTCTGTAGCTTTGTCTTGCTTCAAATTTTGCCACCTTAACAGAATTCATACAGAAAATTGTGTTGTCATTAGCAAAGTCTCCATATTTCTCATGATGAGAATGTTTTTCTAAGATCATCTATACCCAGGGCCCGGGTCCTCACAATTTGCCACATAATGTTGCTCTGATCAGTGTGGAATGGATTGCCGTAAAAGAATAGCTATACATTTTGATTTGTCCTACATGACTATTGTGCTATTCCCATATAAAACTATTGAATAGTCTCAAGAATAGATAAACCGTCACATACTGTTGTTTTATTATGCCAGCAAAGAAAGTTTTATGAATGGATCTGCTTTCATTCCTAAATTTAATAAAGAAAATTAACATTTTTAATCTGTTTTGTCAGTTGATTTATCTACTAGCAAAGGTGTGGTAGGCCAGTTTTCCAATTTCATTTAACACATTGATTTTGATTGTTGAGATTATGCACTTGATGAACTGAATGGCATAATTCCTACTTCACCAACTATCCGGTATTTTCATGTATTTGGCAACTTGATTATGAGTATGACCGCTAACACAGGAAAATTTGTTTTCATAGCCAGCAAAACGTTATCTGTTAAAACGTTCACCTCATCAGGTGTCATATTTTCACTGCACTAGTTCTTTTCTGTCTTCACATTCTTGTTTAGATTTTGTTAATATATTTTTTAATAAACCTTTCAATTAATTGATTATTAAGTTTTCTGACTGAATCAGTATGAAATTCTGGTTCAAATGTCCTTTGACATAGTCTACTTTCCAGTTGCTCCATTAAAAGATCAAGCCTATTTTGCAAATGACACTGTCCGTTTCCGAGTAGTTACAAATTACAGCACAGACCATTTCATATACTGCAATTTAGTAAGAATTTAAATTGAGTAGGTAATAGATTTAGTGTAAATAAAAATTAATTTTATCTCAAAGTCAGATCTTTTTGTGAGTGATGCTCTTAAAATGTATGAGCAATCATTCACATACTCAGCTTAGATAGAATACTGGTTAGTGACATTGCCATTCCGGGAAATTGCCCCCTTGGTAGAAGAGAAATGCTTATACATGTAATGAAACTTATTGCATAAAACTATTAAGCAGCAAGTAGCATTCTTCCAACCAGGTGAATGCTACAAACCCATGCCACAAAACATACCCATCACTATCAAGATGCCTTCACTGTTGGATCCAAATGCTAATGCTTGTAGGGTTCTTAACACTAGAATTACCAAAGCCTACGATAAAACTCGTAAACCCGACCCACTTTAAATTGGTTTGCATCTCTCTCTATTGTTTCTGTAGCTCTCTATATTATTTACCCTATACAGCTCCCAGGACCTCACTCCCAGATAAACAAGGCCTGAGCTGAAAGAGCTTTTTGCCCTTCCTGCAGCAGTGGGGGGATGGGATAGCAAGCTGCTTGTGCTTATCAACTCATTTACAACACAAAAGACGCTGATGGAGAGGTGCGAACGGATTTAAGTTGGGCCGGGATTATGAGCTTTTTCATAGGCTTTGGTAATTCTAGTGTTAATGAGCTCCGCATTTGTACATTTTTGCTCAAGGGGAACTTGATATTGGATGGCTTATCCGGCTATAGTACTTTCCTTTACTGTTTAGCAGAACCTCCTTGAACCACTGTACTAGCCATCCTGGACTTGGCATAGTGGTACTGTATATCATTAGTTTTAAATTTCATTGAAGACTTTTTCTAAGATGTAGGGAATGTAACGGGTATGAATATTTTTTTCTATAGTTGGAACACAAACAGATTAATTGAATTATTCAGGGTCATATAGAAAGTCACAAGTAAAAATTGAACTGTAAATTTTGGGGTCTGAGAGTCCATTAACTTAGCCAGTTTACCAAACAGTTTTGCAAACCAGATTGTTTTGTGAAGTACAACCCAATGAATACATCAGTTTTACAGGTTTTGTTCTCTAAACACTGTTTTTGATAAAACTGCCTGCGTACTGTTACTTTTAAATTTGAACTTGTTTAACTTTGAGTTGATCACCTGCTTAACTTTATGCTTCAATCTAATATACAAGGATCACAAATCATGAGTAGGCATTTTTATTCAGTTGTCCAACTGTGATATATTTTAATTTCCTAATGTGTATTAACTTGACACTGTTTCCTGGAAAATATCATTAAGAATGCTGATCTAGTTTGCCAAGTAAATATTTTGCCAAATGTGTCTCAACAATCACCTAAAATATTAAGGAGGTTGCCCTGAAAGTGCTGCAATGTTAGCCATTCCACAAGTGTGAAAATAGGTGCTCTTTAATATATTTGGTTTCTTTTGTTTGCACAAATGTTTCCAACTTTGAGAATTCTGAAATGAACTTAAATTTAACAGGAGTATATTTAATTATTCAAGTTACTAAGTGTTTCTGAGGATTACAATATTATTTTAAATTTTACCAAAGCAAGGTATTATCTACCCAACCCAAATCCTCACACCCAACCGATCCACAAAAACATTACTGCTTTCTACCTAATTTCCATAAATATTTGGTTGAGTACATTTCTTTAATGCAGTGTGTTCTATTAACTGAAACAAATGTATGGTGAATTTAGAAATGCAAGTTCCTAGGGTGCCAGACAAAAAATGAACTGGCAAAAATGAACCTGCTGGCACTCTTCTTAAAAGAGCATGGTTTTGTCTTTTTAATATTATTTTCTTAATGGCAGTTTATCACTAATTCAATTCAGACAGACTTTTAATCATGTTTTGTTTTTAATCAGTCATATTTATTGTGTACTATGTATTTGCTTATGTGTTTTTGCCAACTCACAGAGGTTAGTTATTAATGAAAAGCTTGTTATATTATGTATCCTTGTATTGATTGTATAAGCAGGAGTTAAACATAGACAGGAACCTGGTAGACTTTGCAGTTTTCGGTTTTGTAATATTTTATTTTCTCATGAGTTATGAAGGATACATTAGGTTTTTTAGTTGAAAAAAATAGTTTACGCATGATCGTAGTTTAGGAACTCACTGTAAATTATTGGTAAATCTGATTCCATTCACTATTACTACAGGCAATGCTGTAAGAGAGTTAGGAATAATTATAATCTGCCTCTTTCTGATTCAATAGGTAGACAAATATCTCTCTATTATAAAAGAAAATCCTGTGGGATGGAATGACTAGGAGACGACACGTGATCATCATGGAAGACAAATAAAAGACCCGTGAGACGAAAGAGAATGGCCACAGAGCGTCTTGACGCGACAGCAGCTGCCCCCCCATCCCCCCTCACAACGGGAGCAGCGTTATATGTCCTGCAAGAAAGAGATTTAACTACACCCGGGGCTGGAAATAAAAGACAATTATAGTTTTTACAACGTCACACGAGATAAGACAGTGAGCCATCATTTAAAACAAGTCCACAGACATCTAAACAAGCAGTTGTTGGATTACTTTTGGCAGACACACATCATGTGCTCCCAGCACTTAAAGCAATGACATGCAACAAGCAGGACAGGCACCTCGCCAGCAGCAGAAAGACAGCTGATCATCCGACGACATATCCTTAGCGTGCGTTCAGCCGACCTCAAAAAACGCGAGTAGCATTATACAACTTGCGAGAAAGAGATGTAACCATGCACGGGGCCAGAAATAAAGGACAAGTAATGTTTTTACAAACGTTTTTAACATAAAAGTGAAAATAATGCATATGTAACAATTCCCATGAAAATAACAACCTCTTTAAATTGTAAATCCGTAGCTTGCACAGATCATGTGCACTCAGCACATATAAAGCGTATAAGAACAATACATTCTAGATGAAACAACGCAAAGAAGAAAGAGCAGCGTAGAGAAAAGAGACCCTAAAGCGTTGGAGAAAAAAAAAAGGCAAACGAGATTATGAAAGCAGTGGAATTTCAAAGGGTCAAAAAAACGATGGCGCGATGCACATACAGAGAAAGGTACAAAATATGAAAGCAGTACAATTTGAAAGTATTGTAGTGTCCCAGCCAGGTTGAAGCCTTTTTTGTTTTAAGTGACTGATAGGTCTGATTGAGGGGGGCGGAGTACAGCAGGGAAGACTGATAGAGGGGTACTGATTGATGCGGTAAGGGGGAGGCGAGACCCGGAGGAGGAGGGGTTGGAGAGGGTGCTAGACAGTTGTGTTTGGGATTACGAAGTCGGCAATTGTTCAAGTAAAACTTTTGTGACACTTTATTATGTCAGTCACTACAGTATCAAAAAAAAGATAGTAAAGATCGCATTAGTGCAAACAAAAGGTAATTAATCCTCAGAGTCAGGTGTAATTGAAAAAACAGCAGAACAAGGCAAGGTCAGAAATAAAAGGCGATGAGTAGAATACAAAGTCTTAATAATAATAATGGACCATACGCTATGAGAATCGGTGGTCCCACAACAGTTAAAGCAACGACAAGTTTAATTTCAAAGAATACACAATTTTTCAGGTGTATATTTATGATGACGGAGAAGCGATGCAAATTTTAACAGGCGACAAGAAAGGTGATGTATATACTGTATTCCGCAAATAACATTAAACACCAAAGGAGATCGTGATATTCCATTCGTATTAAAATGTTTACAGTTTACTGTGAGAATAGCTTTTGCTATGACAATTAACAAATCACAGGGATAACCATTAGAAAAAGTCGGATTATTTATTAGAGAAACAGAAACAATATTCACTCATGGGCGATTATACGTTGCGTTGTCACAATGTGTCTCCAAAAATGGATTCATAATTCTATGTGATCTTGAAGAAAAGGTAATTCCAAATATTGTTTTTAATAAACCTTTAAAGTAAAAGTGCAACTAATGAAGTTGAAACAATTCCAAAGGAAAAAAAAAATCTTTTAAAATTGTATATCCGATTAACCAAACAGCGGCAGTTAGGAGACCTGGGTTCGCTACCCGGGTCCTCCCTGCGTGGAGTTTGCATGTTCTCCCCTTGTCTGCGTGGCTTTCCTCCAGGTGCTTCTTCCCACAGTCCAAAGACATGCAGGTTGGGTGGATTGGCAATTCTAAATTGTCCCGTGTGGGTGTGTGTGTTTGCCCTGCCCGGGGTTTGTCTCCTGCCTTGTGCCCTGTGTTGGCTGGGATTTGTTCCAGCAGATCCCCGTGACCCTGTAGTTAGGATATAGCGGGTTGAATAATGGGTGGATGGATGGGTTAACCAAACACAGGGGTTGGCAAGCGAAGCGAGCAGCCCCCTAGTTTACCAAAAATAAATAACACATTCCCAAAACATGACCTATTGAGGCCAGAGCTACATTGCATTGTTCACAATTGGGTTCTAATGCCGATGTATTTTTAGATAATTTTATTCTGGAAAGATGTTTGATGTACAGTTTTAAGATGAATTTCAGTATATTTTGCACAGTTGAATTAAGGACGCTTATTATAAAAGTCAAAATCAAATCACTGCCTTGGGGCAAAGCTAGAAAAGAAACCTTTCTATTAACATCCAAGATTGTCTAGTGCTGATGTATGCAGTGATATTAACTGATAAAGTCTGCAGATATTACCAATAACCGCTTTTTTACTAACTAAAATGACTGTTTTACAGGTTCCTTCTAACAGAGTTACTGATTTATAAATTGAAAAATGTTTCTTGAGGAAATCAGATATTTGAAGTCAATCAAACGCATTACCAATAAAAGATCTGGAAAGGTCAAGATGATTTTTATATATAATGTAAAAAACTACCCTGTGAGTATTAAAGTTGAAAGTTGCATAGAACCTATTTCCATCCTTTGCTTTCAGTCTTTCCTTTATTATCCTTTTAATATGTGGGATTTTTGCCATTACTATTAATGAGTCTGCAATAGTGTTATGCTGTGTATAAAAAAAAAAAATGAATTAATATATATGCCGTTACCCTGAACAGTATTGGAAGATGTTTGTTGTAACAGTATTCTCACCACTAGAGAGCTAACCACCTGTTTGACATCTTGCTTTAATGCATTACGTAAGGATGAATTGGATTTTAAAAAATCTTTTTCCGTTGTTCCTCCCAAAATACCTGATTTGTTCTTAGGTCTACGCCCAGTTCTCTAATAATGTGTGACGTATAAGTGAATTAACTTTAAAAGCACACTTTTATTCAGATTACATTTAAACCCATAGATCTTGTAAAACTCATCTAGTAAGATTGGTAGTGATGAAATTAGATCAGTAATAAACAGAACCAAAATATCTGCATAGAGGATTTTTTTTTTGGCTTCATTCCTTTCAATTCTGCTTATTTCCAACTTTTTCCAGAGACAAATAGCCAGTGGTATAATAGCAGCTGCAAAGAACATTGGTTGAGTTCCATATTCTGATATGAAATAATCTGAATTTATATTGTTTACTTGTTCAAAGGTGTAATGTTTTTCTGCTTCCAGTGATGTGACCTCTGAAAGTTCAGATGCCAAGAGGCAGATAAGTCAAACAATTATTGAACTTCTGACAGTAGGTGTTTGCCTTTGATATTCGTTCTTTCATTGTCATAAGGAGCACTTTATCAAACTACGGCCATTACTTCAGCATTATTATGTCATTCCAATATTAGTGTATAATATGTATATTCTGGAGGGACTTTGTCTTGTAGCATTTTATAAAATTCTGCTGGATAAACACCTGTTCTGGTTTGTAAACAATTTGCAGCATCCGTTAGCTTTAAGGGTTTGTCCAGTTCCTCTTTAAGCAGTGGGTTAAACAATTGTAATTTCTCGAGGAGAGTAGTGTGTATAGATACTTATAATATTACCTAAATCTAATAGATGTTACTGTATTATGTTCACTGAATTTGGTTTTATCTGTGTTACTAATCTCTAATTTCATGTCAGACTGACTTTTTTATGTAGGCCTATTTGTTGAGCTAAATTGTTTTAGCATTTTCTTAATGTTCATAATAAGAATGGCTTGAGTTAAAGTAATTGCTCAGTTTTGATGGTGGTCTGAATTCTATTTATAATGATGGTGCTTTTTGTGTAGCATATTTTTAGGTATGTTTGTATACTTACCTAATTAGACCTCTTGGAGATCTCTGTAGTTATGATGTCCTCCTTTGTGAAGAAATTAATTTAAGGAGGTCTTCATCCTCTGAAGATAGAACATTTGATATCTATTAGTATCTATTGAGTGTTAGTATGTTATAGTAAAATGTTTTAAATTAAGAGAAGCATGTTGAGATAATAACTGCCTCATATTTGCAAGATTTAAGAAAAAGTCCAAAATTGTTGTCAGTAAAGAAACGGGTAGTTCCTGAATGGCCATGATGTATTATTTGGGAGATTTAATAATAAAAAAAAAAAACCTAAGGTAATGAAATCTTAATGGATCAGAAAGATTATGATCTTTAATGAAATGAAGATTATTGCTGCAGTTTTGGATGATGCAGTTGCAGAAGTAGGCGGTCACTATAAAACAGTGTTTAATACATACTGTAATTAAAATCGTCTAGTATTACAAGGTTGTGAGAACTTTTACTAGTAATTGTCGAGTTTTAGTTATATGCACCAAATTTCAATAATAAATTATTTGTTTGCGGGAGCTATTTTAATTTGGTCATCCTATCCCCATAATATAGCTTCCTTCAGGTTCCACTGTGCTGGTGGCAACAGAGAAATTCCAGTATAGGTGAAGATTCTCAGACCTCAAGTCTTGCGTTAAGTAGAATAAAAACCACAACTAATTTACTGATCCAGTGTATTTGGATTTGTCTCTTAAAAAGTACCCTAAGTTCTTGTCTATAAGCCGCGGCTTATCTAAGGAAAAAAGTTGTGAAAATGAAAAAATAGAATATCGGCTTATACATAAGTCCGGCTTATACATCCATCGCGGGGGTTGCGTTCCAGAGCCACCCGCGAAATAAGAATATCCGCGAAGTAGAAACCATATGTTTATATGGTTATTTTTATATTGTCATGCTTGGGTCACAGATTTGCGCAGAAACACAGGAGGTTGTAGAGAGACAGGAACGTTATTCAAACACTGCAAACAAACATTTGTCTCTTTTTCAAAAGTTTAAACTGTGCTCCATGACAAGACAGAGATGACAGTTCCGTCTCACAATTAAAAGAATGCAAACATATCTTCCTCTTCAAAGGAGTGAAGCAAACAAATCAATATGTCTATTTGGCTTTTAAGTATGCGAAGCACCGCGGCACAAAGCTGTTGAAGGCGGCAGCTCACACCCCCTCCGTCAGGAGCAGACAAAGAGAGAGAGAGGGAGAGTTTGTTTTTCAGTCAAAAATCAATACGTGCCCTTCGAGCTTTTAAGTATGCGAAGCACTGTGCAGCATGTCTTTTCAGGAATCAGCTTTACAAAAGATAGCAACGTGAAGATAATCTTTCAGCATTTTTAGACGAGCGTCAGTATCGTCTAGGTGTGCAAACAGCCCCCCTGCTCAATCCCCATACGTCAGGATCACAGATAAGCAGCGCAAGAGAGACAGAAAAGTAAGCCGGGTAGCTTCTCAGCCATCTGCCAATAGCGTCCCTTGTATGAAATCAACTGGGCAAACCAACTGAGGAAGCATGTACCAGAAATTAAAAGACCCATTGTCCGCAGAAATCCGCGATATATATTTAAATATGCTTACATATAAAATCACAATTTAAATGACCGCTACGCGCTCGTGTTGACTCGGCGACGCCCAGAGCAGAAAGAACGCGCTCCGGCCGCTCCAACCGCGCCATGCGGGGAGTGAGAGAGACGCCAATATCTCACACTCTCTCCCCCCTTAAAGAAATTAAATGGGCGCGAGTGAGACCACTGACCTCCCTCCCTTCTATTAGTTATAGGTTATAGTACGTTCGGCTTATCCATGAGTCCGGCTTATCTATGATACGATTTTATTTTAAAAATTCGTATGATTTTTGGTCTCCGGCTAATACATGAGTCCGGCTTATAGACAAGAACTTAGGGTATTAGCATATCTATTCTCAGGAGGCTGAGATATGAGAGCAAATTTTTCTTTTAAGCTCATAAGTAAGACCTTTAACATCCTACCCATGTACTTTTAATGTTCAATCAGCATTGCATGATTATTTTTTTTTTTTTTTTTTTTTTTGAGCTGTGATGTTTTGCTGACTGCACTATTACAGTTTTAATTTGGTCATTGAAAAGAATGTGTAGGCTAACTGTCCTGTCCTCTCCCACAGTTAACTTTGGCTGCTGCTCAGTCAAAGAAGAAATGTTATGAGGTGAATCCAGGATGTATATGTAACGTTGGGAGCTGACAACAGCACGCATGCCAAACTGTGATGCAAAGGGCATGTCCAGAGCCGTTCTGTTCTGCAGAGCCACTGATCTTATGGTTACCCTTTCTGCTGATAGTAAATCCTATCCACTTGCAGTGGAGTTAGACTGGCTTCAGAGATATAAACCATTGCTATCTTTTCACCCATCAGGAGAATGTCTGCTGATTGGAGTACAGTTCCAAGGCTGAGAACCCACTTATGCAGGGCCAGGGCTTTCCTTTTTCTTTACATAGGCCAAATGATGATAAACTCCACACCATCCTTTGGAAAACCACAGCATTCCGTTCGTAGACAAAACAAGTCTCTTTTAAAGCAACTGGAATGGGAGCCCCATATTATTCTAATAAAGGCTGGTCTAACACTCTACCTCATTACAATTCTCCATCGATATTAGATGCGAGATATATGGAAATGCCATACAGTCCCAATGGGATCAGATAAGTGTTAGTATTAAATAACCAATGCTGATGCTCATGATGCTTGGAAAGTATGTATGTGATCTTTTGGAATTGCATCATGACAATGACGCTCATAAGGTTCTGCTGGGGCCTTCAGGTTGAAAGCTTTGTTGTGCTTAGTTGTCCTATCCACCTCCAGGTTCAGTTACTGGTCTTGTTCTGCACAGACACCAGAAAGGACAACCTATATGGGTGGCCTCCTGTTATAGCTAGGGACAGGAGAAGACTCAACGCCAACAATTCGCAGGTGAGCCATAATCTCAGCCCACAAGGAAGCCTTATTCTTTGACTGCCGGAGCTGGATGGCAGAGGAATGTATGTACCCATGATCTTAAGCCAAACAGTTTGGGGTGGTGTGTGTTGTCATGAGTACCTGTTATGGCACTTTCCATCTCAGAGTCAGAGAATTGTTTCCAGATACAGTGTCATTAGTATACACAAAATCTGTTCTTTTAGAGGTTAGCTAAGGATTATGTAATAATTATACTTTTTCGCAGTTGTAAAATAATTTTTTGTTGCTTAGTTTGAAGTCTTTTACATAAATCTTTAATTGCCTTATTTACAAAGTGGTATCCCCTATCAATAGCTAGTATATAAGGTATCCCAAATCTGGGCATTATCTCTTTTAGCAAGAATTTTACAACCACAGCAGATTGTGCTATACTACATGCAATTACCTCCATCCATCTAGAAACATATCCCAACCACCAGCATATGCCTGTACTTCAATCCCATTTGTCTCTCCATTTCAATAATGTCAATCCGTTTATGTACAAAAGACTCATGAGGAACTTTATTTGCTACCCCAGCCACAGAGATGGTATTTTATTTACATTATGATGCCAATAGCACATTGAGCACAATATTGCTAGGCTAAGGTTGAAAACACAGGAACGTACCATGTTTCCTTTATTAATTCCACCATGAAATATTTGAGAAGTCATGCAGGCTAACTTTGCTCAAGTGCAGTGTATTACCTCACCCAGTCACTTAATTTGTTGATTTTCTCCACCATTGTAGGAAATGAGTAGACCACCTGTCTTCAGTTAATTGATGCATACAACTATCCCCTTATTCGCTGAGATCAAACATATGACAGTGATCTCCACAAAAAAAAGCAAAATTAAGGTTTAGCATTTAAAACAAGTCAAATATAATTACAGAGAAGCACACTGGGGACAGGTACAAGACCATTTGAAAGGCAGCACAATTAGGGATTAGTACAGCCAATCATACAAAAGATGCCACTGCCAGGGGGCACCCGGAGGATTGTGGAGCCCTGGATTGCAGCACTTCTGACACATTTGGAAGTGCTGCCAGAAGATATTTCAGGCACACCCGGAGAGTGCTTCCAGGTGCTCATGCGGCACTTCCGCCACACCAGGAAGTGCCACCAGAAGATTGTCGCGGAGCACATCTGGGGCAGTATAAAAGGGGCCGCCTTACTCCATTAGAATTGCTGGAGTCAGGAGGAAGAAGACCGACCTTGTGAGGAGAGGAATGGAGGCGGCAGAGAGGAAAGAAGAGAAAGAAGTGACAGAGCATATTGTTGCTGGTTTGAGCATTGTGTGGTTGTGCAGTAGAAGAAAAGGTTATTAAACGTGTGTGTTTTGGACAATTGGTGTCTGTCTGTAAATGGGGGAGCTGAACTTCCACTATACAGTGGTGTGAAAAACTATTTGCCCCCTTCCTGATTTCTTATTCTTTTGCATGTTTGTCACACAAAATGTTTCTGATCATCAAACACATTTAACCATTAGTCAAATATAACACAAGTAAACACAAAATGCAGTTTGTAAATGGTGGTTTTTATTATTTAGGGAGAAAAAAAAAATCCAAACCTACATGGCCCTGTGTGAAAAAGTAATTGCCCCCTGAACCTAATAACTGGTTGGGCCACCCTTAGCAGCAATAACTGCAATCAAGCGTTTGCGATAACTTGCAATGAGTCTTTTACAGCGCTCTGGAGGAATTTTGGCCCACTCATCTTTGCAAAATTGTTGTAATTCAGCTTTATTTGAGGGTTTTCTAGCATGAACCGCCTTTTTAAGGTCATGCCATAGCATCTCAATTGGATTCAGGTCAGGACTTTGACTAGGCCACTCCAAAGTCTTCATTTTGTTTTTCTTCAGCCATTCAGAGGTGGATTTGCTGGTGTGTTTTGGGTCATTGTCCTGTTGCAGCACCCAAGATCGCTTCAGCTTGAGTTGACGAACAGATGGCCGGACATTCTCCTTCAGGATTTTTTGGTAGACAGTAGAATTCATGGTTCCATCTATCACAGCAAGCCTTCCAGGTCCTGAAGCAGCAAAACAACCCCAGACCATCACACTACCACCACCATATTTTACTGTTGGTATGATGTTCTTTTTCTGAAATGCTGTGTTCCTTTTACGCCAGATGTAACGGGACATTTGCCTTCCAAAAAGTTCAACTTTTGACTCATCAGTCCACAAGGTATTTTCCCAAAAGTCTTGGCAATCATTGAGATGTTTCTTAGCAAAATTGAGACGAGCCCTAATGTTCTTTTTGCTTAACAGTGGTTTGCGTCTTGGAAATCTGCCATGCAGGCCGTTTTTGCCCAGTCTCTTTCTTATGGTGGAGTCGTGAACACTGACCTTAATTGAGGCAAGTGAGGCCTGCAGTTCTTTAGACGTTGTCCTGGGGTCTTTTGTGACCTCTCGGATGAGTCGTCTCTGCGCTCTTGGGGTAATTTTGGTCGGCCGGCCACTCCTGGGAAGGTTCACCACTGTTCCATGTTTTTGCCATTTGTGGATAATGGCTCTCACTGTGGTTCGCTGGAGTCCCAAAGCTTTAGAAATGGCTTTATAACCTTTACCAGACTGATAGATCTCAATTACTTCTCGTTCTCATTTGTTCCTGAATTTCTTTGGATCTTGGCATGATGTCTAGCTTTTGAGGTGCTTTTGGTCTACTTCTCTGTGTCAGGCAGCTCCTGTTTAAGTGATTTCTTGATTGAAACAGGTGTGGCAGTAATCAGGCCTGGGGGTGGCTACGGAAATTGAACTCAGGTGTGATACACCACAGTTAGGTTATTTTTTAACAAGGGGGCAATTACTTTTTCACACAGGGCCATGTAGGTTTGGATTTTTTTTCTCCCTAAATAATAAACACCATCATTTAAAAACTGCATTTTGTGTTTACTTGTGTTATATTTGACTAATGGTTAAATGTGTTTGATGATCAGAAACATTTTGTGTGACAAACATGAAAAAGAATAAGAAATCAGGAAGGGGGCAAATAGTTTTTCACACCACTGTATATTTAGTAAAAATCAGTTATGTTCCTGAAAAACCTTGTAAATACAGAAACCTAAGATACTGAAGTATTGATTCCATGGGGGGAAAAAATGGCATTTGGTTCTGGCCTGCTCAGAGGGAGAACTGATGGGCAAGGACAAGTTTGGGTGAATGCTCCGGTGTTTTGCTCTTGCCCCTTGAGGCTCAATAATGATCCTTCTGCAGGTTCATCTACAGGAACCATCTAGGTTCTCCTTCAGAAACTACAATCGATCCACAGCAGGGGCCCTGTCTTAGAACCTCACTAAGCCATCCAGTCTACAGTATATAAGTAACAGGTGGTGTGTACAAAGTGCAGAAACTTGTTCAGTGTATTACTTGAGCTTACTGAAAATTAATCGTTTGTGGGGAACAATTGCAAGCCAATTGCTTTTCCATGCCTCTTGGCACCTTGTTAGAAATATGTTGATTCACTCGGTGTAGCGCGCATGGATTCCTAGACATCAAAGCAACAACAGATCTTTTTTTTTTTATACTGCTCATGACCATGAATAGGCAAAATGGGTTATTTTGTAATAGCAGTGTCACACACGTGTGTTTAGGAGACAACTAAAGGGCTTGAATACATGTGATTCCATGCCAGACCAGGGGGTGGCGAAGTGCACTAATTTTCCCTCTCGATCTTTTGCAGACCATTCTAGGGAAATTCCGCCCGGCTCTGGGGCAGCCAATGACGTCACTTCCAGTTCCAGTGTTGATGACATCACTTCCTTCGCTGGCCTTTAAAGCCGCCATCTTCTCTCAAGAGAGTCAGTTCTGTTTTGGACTCAGTTGAATGAACATGTCTTTGTTTATTAATCAGTTTTGCAGCCAGGAACAATTATACGGGCGGCTGCCCCAAACCTTCGCAATGTCTTATGGTCATTTTTGTGACACTGGCATAGTCGGCAGGATGGAAGAAACCCTGAAGAGAACGGGACCGGACCTGAATCATATCCAGGTGGGAGAGTACCTGGGCCGAGCTTTCAGGTGGGGATTGCGTCTCAGATTTCGGAAAGAACCGGTGCAGACTCCGCTCCCTTTGTCTAGCTCCGGGTCACCTAAATCAAATAGGGAGAGTGTCGATGGGACACACAGATGTGGGCTGGTTTCTATGTGGGAAGCAAAAGGGACCTATTATGCTCTCTTGGAGGAGAGAGCTGTCCATCCCACTGGGGCTAAGGCCCCAGAGCAAAGTGGGGATTCCCCAGACCAGCAGGTGAGAAAGTTACAAAAATGGAAATTTGACCCTGAGCGGTCTACCCAAGAGCAGTTGGATGCTCTCTGGGAAGAGGTGGCAGGTTGGTTAAAGCCAGCCGAATGCACCACCTTCCAACTGGTAAAGAAAGTGGCCTGCTTCCTTTTTATAAATAGCCTTCCTGAGCATTTCACCCAGCCGGTCTGGGGGGAATTTTCCAACGTGGTCGAGCTCATTGAAACATCGAGGACAGTCTCACAATTTGGGAGAGCAGAACGGTCTTTAAGCGGACGCTGTAGAGATTATGACCCTCCTAATCTGCCCTCTCTGCATAAACCGGAGTTTGTACCGGAGTCCCCGATTCTGCGGGCGCGGCCTTCGCTCGGGAGCGAGGCGGAATGTAAATGGAGAGAGAGGGGTGGATTGTGTGCGCTTTCAAACCCCTTGTTAATGGCTCATAAGGGAGAAGTCATTGTAAATGGATACAAAGTAGAAGCTCTGTTTGATTCCAGCAGCAACATTTCTATTGTTGACCTCTGATATGTACTACTACGACAATGGTTAAAAATAAAGACCAGAATTACCTGTGTGCATGGAGATGTCCGAGGATCACTTAAAAGAGTTATTGTAGCAGTCCTCCCAAATCCACCATGCGCTGTGATTCTCGGGCGAGACTGGTCTGATATTAAAAGCGGTGAAGTACTGATCTCTCCTAATCCGAAATTGGGCCTAGTAACAGACGGGAATCCACCGTCTCAGGTTGTCTCCACACCGTGTTCACAGCTGATGGAGAGAGGTTTGGGAGATCCCGAGGATGATGGGGGAACTTCCTGCACCGTCACAGACTAATACGTCATTTGTCCGTGTCTCGCCAGACCGGGAGGACTCTCCGCCCCTTGAGGTCAGACCAGACCCTCTCTCAGATCTGAACTTTCAATTTAGACAAACACCGGCCTCATTTAAAAGGGAACAATGGAATGACGATTCCCTTAAGTTTGTCCTAGTCAATGGCCAATGCACCAATCAGTCCATGCCACAAGGGCCCCACTTTGTCATAGAAAATGACTTATTATATCGGGTCAGTGAGCACGAGGGGGGGGTGCGGAAGCTGTTGCTAATCCCACGAACTTTCCGGCGGCAAGTTTGTGAGTTAGCGCATGCCCACCTCCTAGGAGGCCACCTGGGCACCGAAAAAACACTAGAGCGTATTAAGCTCCGCTTCTATTGGCTGGGAATTAATGAGGAGGTTTGCCGCTTTTGTGTTTCATGTCCGGAATGTCGGCTGCGGCAAATTCCTAGGAGGGGACCATGCTCCTCTTGTTCCTCTTCCCTTAATTGATGTCCCGTTTGAAAGGATAGGGGTCAACATAGTGGGATCCCTGGAACCCTCGGCCCGAGGATATAAATATATATTAGTCCTCGTGGATTATGCAACCCGATATCCAGAAGCTGTTCCCTTGCACTCAGCCAATTCTAAAGCAATTGCACGGGAACTGATGGGTGTCTTTGCGCAAATTCCTAAAGAAATCCTTACGGATCAAGGGTCTCCGTTTACCACGGAAACTTTCAGGGAGACGGCCAAGTTACTTAAAATAAAGCACTTGAAAACCGCGGTGTATCATCCTCAAACCGACAGTTTAGTAGAGAGATTTAATCAAACTCTCAAACAGATGCTTCGCAAGGTGGTCTGCGGGGATGGGAGGAATTGGGATCAACTTCTCCCCCTCGTACTCTTTGCCTACAGGGAAGTCCCTCAAGCCTCTATGGGGTTCTCACCCTTTGAATTATTATATTGACGACAACCCGGGGCATATTGGACATTTTAAAAGAAGGTTGGGAAGGAGAGGCTCTTTCCTCCACTAATATTTTGGAATATATCGTGCAATTACGCAATAGATTTGAGAAAATTCGGCCCATATTAAAAAGTCACGTGGAGGAGGTGCAAGCAGCACAGGTCCACTATTATGACCGTGGCACGACACTTCGGGAGTTCCAACCGGGGGATCGAGTCATGGTGTTGGTTCCCACCTACCACTCTAAACTACTTGCCCACTGGCAAGGACCGTACGAAGTTAAGGAGAGAAAAGGGCTCGTTGACTATTTGGTGAAACAACCCAATCATTGACCGAGTGAGCGGATATATCACGTGAATCTGCTGAAACCGTGGAAGGAAAGGGACCCTAATCCCACCTCCGGCCAGCCCTGCTCCTTCTTCGCTCAGACTAACACGCTTAACTTCGGGTCTAATTTGAATACCCGACAGAGGCGAGAGCTCGAAGTAGTTATCTCGTCTGTCCCGGAGGTGGTAGACGAAAACCCCGGAAGGACCTCTCTGATTGCCCATGATATTGTGACAGAGCCCAGGGTCATAGTCCGAGAACGCCCCTATCGTCTTCCCGAGGCAAAGAAGGCTGAAGTGGAACTGGAAATCAAGCGCATGCTGGACCTAGGAGTCATAGAGGAAAGTCATAGTCCCTGGTCCAGCCCAATTGTCTTGGTTTCTAAGCCCGACAGGAGTTGGAGATTTTGCAATGACTTCCGTCGGCTTAATCAGGTCTCACTATTTAATGCTTATCCAATGCCTCGAGTGGACGACCTCCTTGAGAAACTTGGACAGGCTAAATATCTGACCACACTTGACATAACCAAAGGGTACTGGCAGGTTCCTTTAATGGATTCCGCAAAGGGTAAAACCGCGTTTAGCACCCCTAGTGGGCACTGGCAGTATCGTGTCCTTCCATTCGGGTTACTTGGGGCTTCTGCAACTTTCCAATGTCTGGTAGACAAAGTGCTCCGTCCCCATAACCCGTATAGTGCTGCCTACCTGGATGACGTCGTCATCTATTCCAGCACTTGGAAGGAACACCTACAGCACGTCCGAGCGGTATTACGGACATTAGGCGAAGCCGGTCTTCGAATCAATCCAAAAAAATGTTTCTTTGGACTGGAAGAAGCCAAATATTTGGGCTACCTGGGTGGGTCGTGGTACTGTGAAGCCGCAGTGCTCTAAAATAGAAGCCATTTTGACATGGCCTCATCCGCGAACCAAGCGGCAGATACAGGCATTTCTCAGCTTGGCAGGGTACTACCTCCGGTTTGTACTACGCTTTTTGGAGAGAGCCGTGCCTTTAACTAATTTAACAAAGAAGAAGGCTCCTAACACTGTGGTATGGACTGAGACGACTGAGGCAGCCTTCAGTGACTTAAAAAGAGCCCTTACGTCGGCACCTATTTTAAAGGCACCTGACTTTTCACTTCCCTTTATCCTCCAGACGGACGCTTCGGACACAGGCCTAGGAGCAGTGCTGAGCCAAAGCGTTGATGGTGCTGAACACCTCGTCATGTTTCTGAGCCGGAAACTGCTGGATCGGGAGACCAGGTATGCGGCGGTGGAGAGAGAGGCTCTTGCGATTAAGTGGGCGATTACACAATTGAGGTACTACCTCTTGGGTCGGGAGTTTACCCTCGTCACGGACCATGCACCCTTACAGTGGATGGCCCTGCATAACCCTCGAGTCACGAGGTGGTTCCTTGATTTACAACCTTATAAGTTCTCGGTCATTCATCGGAAGGGTTCTCTTCACGCCAACGCCGATGCTCTCTCCCGTGTTCACGACCTCTCGGTGCAGAACGCCCGACCCGACGGGTCTGGGCTAATGGGAGGGCCCCTGTCACACACGTGTGTTTAGGAGACAACTAAAGGGCTTGAATACATGTGATTCCGTGCCAGGCCAGGGGGTGGCGAAGTGCACTAATTTTCCCTCTCGATCTTTTGCAGACCATTCTAGGGAAATCCCGCCCGGCTCTGGGGCAGCCAATGGCATCACTTCCGGTTCCGGTGTTGATGACATCACTTCCTTCGCTGGCCTTTAAAGCCGCCATCTTCTCTCAAGAGAGTCAGTTCTGTTTTGGACTCAGTTGAATGAACATGTCTTTGTTTATTAATCAGTTTTGCAGCCAGGAACAATTATACAGGTGGCTGCCCCAAGCCTTTGCAATGTCTAATGGTCATTTTTGTGACAGAAGATAAGCAGATTTGCTGGGGCAGAGCAGTATTCCTCCTGTAAGAGTTTTTAGTTTTTATGTTTCTTTAGTTTACAGGTTCTGCTGTATGTGTGGTTGTAGGTATGTGTTAGTAAATGGAGAGTTTAGAAATTATAAGCAGTTGGACAAAAATAGGGCCATTCTGCTAGAAATAGCTGCCTAAAAGGTACCTATTGTAAGTGTAAGTTAGAAAGATCTGTTGCAAAGGCGCACTTTTTTATATATATATATTTATACATATATATATACTAGCAAAATACCCGCGCTTCGCAGCGGAGAAGTAATGTGTTAAAGAGGTTATGAAAAAAAAAGGAAACATTTTAAAAATAACGTAACATGATTGTCAATGTAATTGTGTTGTCATTGTTATGAGTGTTGCTGTCTTTTATATATATAATATGCACACACACACACACACATAAACATATATATACATAAACATATATATATACATATCTACATATACACATATCTACATATACATACGTATATACACATCCACATAAACATATATATACATATACAAATTTACATATCTACATATATATATATATATATATATAGACATAGATATATACATACATACATACACATATATATATATATATATATATATATATATATATATATATATATATATATATATATATATATATATATTACTGAAGAAAGAAAAAAAAAATTAAACAGCCAAATGGGGCTATGCATATGAACTTAAAAGGTTTAAATAAAACAGAAATATGTTTTTTATTTTTACTTGGTTAACTTGTGGAGGGTGTATCCTATAGCAAAGCCCTAACTGTTTTCGTGAAAGCCCGTTTCAGTCAATAAGTCTTATGTGTGTGTTTATGTATGTGTGTATATATATGTAGATATGTGTATATGTAGATATGTATATATATGTATATGTATATAAATGTTTGTGTGTGTGTATATTATATATATATAATATATATATATATATATATATAAAAGACAGCAACACTTATAACAATGACAACACAATTACATTGACAATCATGTTACGTTATTTTTAAAATGTTTCCTTTTTTTTTCATAACCTCTTTAACACACTACTTCTCTGCTGTGAAGCGCGGGTATTTTGCTAGTATATATATATATATATATATATATATATATATATATATATATATATACATACATGCAGTTTCAATAACATAGAAATCAATATAAATATTAACATCATTATCATATGAGAATATGAAGTAATATATAAGAAGCACATTTTATATAAATATAAATTATTAAACAGTAAAATCTTCTTCTGTAATTTGCTACCGTGGCAATTTGTGTGTCTGTCCAGGATTTTAAATCACCTGTAGCTCGCAAACCGTTTCACCTATTGACTTGAAATCTGGTACACATATAGTACGTCACGTCTACTATCCGTTTTATGGGTGATGATTGTATTACTCTTTTTATGTTTATTTTTTTTTATTGTAGAATCAACTCGTATCTGCGCACACCAGGGCGGCCGTGGGCGGATGCGTATGGTGTATTCACTCCATGTTATCGTGCATTGCGCTGTCAGTGGTATTTTGATAAAAGAATTTGAACAACATATAAGAAGCGTATAAATTATTAAACAGTAAAACATTAACATTTAAGAAGTAAAGTTAGATTAAGTACTACTGCAGTGCCCTCGGGTATACCTCATTTTTTGTTTGTCCATCCATCCATCCATCCATTATCCAACCCGCTGAATCCGAACACAGGGTCACGGGGGTCTGCTGGAGCCAATCCCAGCCAACACAGGGCACAAGGCAGGGAACCAATCCTGGGCAGGGTGCCAACCCACCGCAGGACACACACAAACACACCCACACACCAAGCACAACACTAGGGCCAATTTAGAATCGCCAATCCACCTAACCTGCATGTCTTTGGACTGTGGGAGGAAACCGGAGCGCCCGGAGGAAACCCACGCAGACACGGGGAGAACATGCAAACTCCACGCAGGGAGGACCCGGGAAGCGAACCCGGGTCCCCAGGTCTCCCAACTGCGAGGCAGCAGCGCTACCCACTGCGCCACCGTGCCGCCCCTGTTTGTCCATTACATGCTTAAATGTATAAATTTTTTGGTGTACCTACCCGAGAACACGCGACATATAACCGAGCGTGGGAGAAGCATGGATTTTAAACACGCGTTGAGTTCATCTGCTGGTCTCCCTCGTGGAATAACTGGTAATGTTTGAATAAAATCTACAGCGAGTAAAACGACATTACCTCCTATTTTTTTTTTTACGATCTCTGAGATGTTGCTTTTTTCGGTTCAAGGCTTCATAAGCTCTTTTATGTTGTATGGTGTACTTATCCCAAACCATCATCTTTGAATGTTGCAAGACTTTCGCCTTGTATGTAGATCGGGGTAATTACATTCATTGCATTCCTAGTCTGAATCACAATCTGATTGTATGGGTGGTTACCTGGCACTGTAGGGTTGCCACCCGTCCTTTAAAATACGGAATCGTGCCGCATTTGACAATGAAATTGCGCGTCCCGTTTTGAATCAATACTGGACGGGATTTGTCCCGTATTTTTTTTATCATTTTTTTTAAAGCAGCGTCTCATGCAAATCATCCCACACGCATTTTATGAAGATGCCTCCTTTCCTACTTTTGATTGGGTAATACTTGATGTCATCGTTAGTTTGATTGGTCTTTTTAACTGTCCAGTGAGGAGGGCGTGTCTTTTAAGTAGAGTGTGGAAAGTGTTGGCACTGAGATGTGGCGTCAGTGCCAGAGTTGAAGCCCCTAATGTTGCGGTCAGCAAAGTCGGCTAACATCCGCCATGTGCCGTCTTTCAGTTGCGAGAAGCAGATCATAGAATGGTTGAAACTGTTGCCCCTAACGTTGCGCCACGGTGTGTGGTTCGTTTATACCTCGTGTCTTCTCATTAAACTTTTATCTCGCGAATATGTTATTGCAATCCGCAGGGGGGAGCGTTTCTATAAACTTAATTTAAACTTACGTTTTACACCGTGCTTTGTTTCTCTTATGAACATGCTTGAATGCTTCACTCGCTCCCTTCTCAATTGTTTAATTAATTTTTTGCTCTTCGCTGTTTGCGGCTCTTACGTCAGTTCCCCCTACTTCGTTCTTTTATCTCGCGAATATGTTATTGCAATCCTTAACGGGAGCGTTTCATTAAACCTTTTTAGTAAAAGGCGAGCTTTTAAGCCTGAGAAATCACCCCGTAAATGCACACGTTTAATTGCACATGTGTTAATATGTATGGTTACACAGTATTAAAAGACAGTGAACAACGTCAGTTACCTTTGTTCCCGCGTTTGATAAAAGGCGAGCTTTTAAGCCTGAGAAATCACCCCGTAAATGCACACGTTTAATTGCACGTGTTAATATGTATGCTTACACAGTATTAAAAGACAGTCAAAAATTAACGTCATTTACCTTCGTTCCCGCGTTTGACTCGTGCTGTAAATCTCTTCCTTGTTTTTAGTTCACGTGATTACGTAGGAGGCGTGATGACGCGATACGTGACTCCGCCTCCTCCATTACAGTGTATGGACAAAAAATATGTTCCAGTTATGACCATTACGCGTATAATTTCTAAATGAAACCTGCCTAACTTTTGTAAGTAAGCTGTAAGGAATGAGCCTGCCAAATTTCAGCCTTCCACCTACACGGGAAGTTGGAGAATTAGTGATGAGTGAGTCAGTCAGTCAGTGAGTGAGTCAGTCAGTCAGTCAGTCAGTGAGGGCTTTGCCTTTTATTATTATAGATATATATACACTGCCTGGCCAAAAAAAAAGGTCACACACACTAATATTTCGTAGCTTTGATTATGGCACGCATTCGCTGTGGCATTGTTTCGATAAGCTTCTGCAATGTCACAAGATTTAGTTCCATCCAGTGTTGTATTAATTTTTCACCAAGATCTTGCATGATGGGTGCATCACTTCATCTGCCTCTCTTCTTACCCTGATGCGCCCATCACTCTGGAACAGGGTAAATCTGGACTCATCAGACCACATGACCTTCTTCCATTGCTCCAGAGTCCAATCTTTATGCTCCTTAGCAAATTGAAACCTCTTTTTCCGGTTTGCCTTACTGATTAATGGTTTTCTTACAGCTGCACAGCTGTTCAGTCCCAATTCCTTGAGTTCCCTTCGCATTGTGCGTGTGGAAATGCTCTTACTTTCACTATTAAACATAGACCTGAGTTCTACTGTTGTTTTTCTTCAATTTGATTTCACCAAACGTTTAAGTGATCGTCGATCACGATCATTCAGGTTTTTTTTCCAGCCACATTTCTTCCTCGAAGACAATGGGTCCCCACTATCCTTCCAGTTTTTAATAATGTGTTGGACAGTTCTTAACCCAATTTTAGTAGTTTCTGTAATCTCCTTAGATGTTTTCTCTGCTTGATGCATGCCAATGATTTGACCCTTCTCAAACAGACTAACATCTTTTCCATGACCACGAGATGTGTCTTTCGACATGGTTGTTTAAGAAATGAGAAGCAACTCATTGCACCAGTTGGGGTTAAATAACTTGTTGCCAGCTGAAAGATAATCGCTCATGCAGCAATTATCCAATAGGAGGCTCATACCTATTTGATTAGTTAAATTCAGGTGGCGACTTTTTTTTTGGTCAGGCAGTATATATATATATATATATATATATATATATAATATTGTAAAGACATGGTTATTTTGTTTCCCTCCTACTGGGGTATCTACCTAATGGCCACACTTAGTGTTAGCATGGCTGTATTTCTGTCATCAGTTTATACCAATTCTGTACCTGCCAATGTCAAATTATAAAATGACATCTAAATGTTTTTGAACTAACTATAGTACTGTTAGTACCAATATGTGTATTCATTCTTTTGATTCCATTTTTATAAGACGTCTTACAGTATAATCCTCCTTCTAACTATGTTAAAATTATAGTGTGAGGTACATGGCAGAGAGCAGTTTGCAATACTGACAGATATGTGGGAGTTTGTGTAGGGCTTTTTCATTAAGGTTGGCAAGTAAACCAAGTAGAGGAATAGCCAGTAGTTTTGTAAGTAAAGAAGCCTGCTTAGGTTGACCTCACAGGTGGCGCAGTGGTAGTGTTGCTGCTTTGCAGTAAGGAGACTGTGGAAGATTGTGGGTTCGCTTCCCGGTTCCTCCCTGTGTGGATAGTGCTTTGAGTATTGAGAAAAGCGCTATATAAATGTAATGAATTATTATTATTAACTTCTGTTACATTTTATATCTGTTTTCTGTTGCTGTATTTAATTTGTAAGTCCGTGTAATCACTTGGTGAAGAGTGTTATATAAAAATTAATTTATTTTTCTTTAATGCAATCTGCAGCCTACACTGTGATTTCACAAACTATTACCATAACTTCAAACAAAATGCCCCATGTATTGGTTGCACACATTTAGGAACAAACTCACTTTTGATTAATAATGAAGGAATTAGAGAAAACTTTAAAAATTAGTTCTTTGAGAACAGATTTTTTAAATCCTGTTATTTTTTAATCATTTTCTTTTCTTTTATTACAAAGTTACATTTCACTTAATTCCAATTTGCTTCAATTCTAAATCTATTTACCATTTTTGTTTAGAGCAGCAACAAAGCTTCTCTAAAGTTTAGCATGTAAACCTTGGTTTGTGTTCTAAAGCTTTGCATGTAAAGCTAGGTTAGAGTTACAAGCTTTTTTGCACAGGACCAATTAAAGAACCAGTCTCTCCCACTTTATTAATATAGTTAGGTCCATGAGTATTTGGACATCGATGCAATTTTTTAAAATTTTATCTCTGTATACTACCACAATGGATTTGAAATTAAGCAATCAAGATGGGAAAGAAGTGTAGATTTCAGCTTTAATTTAATGGAGTTAACAAACGTATTGCATTAGGCTTTCAGAAATTACAGCCATTTTCAGAGGCTCAATTGAAATTTGACATGTGACTGACAGGCAGTTTCACGATAAACTGTGGCCCATTCCCTGGTTATCTTATGACAAATTAGATTAGATAAAAGGTCTGGATGTGGTACGCTTCAGAAGATGACCTAACTATTTTCTACTTACATAAAAATCATTGTTATAGCAGAGCTCTGAAGTTCAGTAATGGGGATTGGGGACCCACTGTGGTTTTTGTTCCAGCCAGTTTTGCAATCAGTGAGTCATGTTTTAAATAAGTGACCTTTACTTTTTCCTTATTTTACATTAGATTTACATTTATAGGAAATTAAGAACTTTTTTGGCCATATATTTAGAAGCTTAACTGTATCATTTTACTTCTTAATTCCGTTTCTCTTTAAAGATATTGACAAGCGTGGCTGACACCAGGGACTGTTAAAGGGCAGCTGCTTTAGAGTTATACGCTTTTGTACTTATTAGTAAATAATGACATAAATAACCAGAAATTTAAAAATAAAAAAAATGGTATAAAGCAACAAAAAATTCTTACACATCCAAATCTCTGCTTAATTTAGTAAACGTTTATACATGACCAGTGTGTAATTTCTGAAATTAATACAAAACAAAAAAAAACTAAAATCAGGGCAATAAAAGCTTGCCTAATTAAGGTAGGAGCCTAATTCAACAAACAAATAGGTTATGATGCCAACCTGAAGTTGACATGAGATAAATTGGGGTTAAAGGTGTTGCACCACCACCATTTACATTTACATTTATTTGCTTGGCAGATGCTTTTATCCAAAATGACTTACAAAAGAGGTAACATTAGGCTAGGGTCTATTTGTTCTAGTGTAGTAGGATAAGTAACAAACGTTGACTGCTACAAGTGAAAAGATGTAATAACTAGTAAGTTTACAAAAATAGATTAACAATCGACAAAGCAATTAAACTTAATGTAATAACAATCAAGCAACAGTATGAAAGATCACAGAGCAAATTTTTTTTTTTTTTCCTTTTTCCTGTCCAATCAGTTAGATATTTACAAAACGGATGTGTTTTCAATTGCTAAGTAGTACATCGAGGGAGTCAACAGTTTGGATGGAGATGGACAGCTTGTTTTACCAACCAGGAACTACATAGGAAAAGAGTCCGGATTTAGACTTGATACCATGCAGAGAGGCATCATCAGACACTGTTTCCTTGCAGGACTGGTTAAATGTTTAAGATTGTCTGTGCCAAAGTGTTCTTATCCTGATTGTGTTCATTACAGTTATTTGTTGTTTAATATTGGCCAGAAAGCTTAATTTTTAACACATTTCTTGCTTTTTCTGCTCGAGTGAAAAGAGCACTGTGGACTTTAAGAGTTACAGAGAGAACCACACTGTAATAATTAGTGGAATAATTTTGGAAAGGTTTTGATGCTTCAGATTTCTTGGCTTGCTGGTATGTGAACTGCATTTAACCACAGCATTGGTGGCATTGCAGTGTGACATGGTAAGTCAACCACATGGCACAGAAAGACCATTTACAATTGTAGAAAATCTGCTCAAAATAAATATTTGAGTTACCCTTAGTTGAGATTTTAACAAGTGATGTTATTGTAAAGCATGCCTTATGAACTTCCACCCACAAAAGAAAAAAAAAATTCAGAGAAGTAGTTCAGATACAGTTTTCATGTTCAAGGGGAGTATGTTGTGACCAGCTGAAGCACCTTGTTTAATCTGACTCCTATTCCTTTACAGAAGTGTTAAATATCAGATTTTCATGCTATATATTTGCCTATTGCTATGGTTTTCAATTAATTTCAAATTGTTTGTTTTTAGCATATAGTGATATATTTTTAATGACTAAGGGGTTAAATATGAATACAGATTTCACTGTGGTGGTTATAAAGGGAAGAAATTGAATGAAATAAAGAATGTACATGTAAGGAAGATTTTGATTATTTTTGTAGTTTGAGTCGTTTGTTTTATTTCAATACTAACCATGGTATCTTTCTCATAGTGTCTTTAAGCCGACAATAACTTTATAACAAAGAATATAATTCAATAGTTGGTCCATTTCCATCACACAAATGAAAAAATGATTTTTCCATTTTAAACTCTGCAGTTTTAAATATTTTAGGCCCTGGTATATTCTGCGCATTATGGAAAGGAATGTGCAGTTTTGGAACTGCTTAAACTTGGAGCAAATCCTCTTATCAGGACTAAAGATGGCAGAACTGCAGCTGATGTAGCAAAAGAAGGAGGCCATCTTCAGGTAACACTTATGCTTATTTTCATATTTTTTAATGTTTAGAAAGTATTTGTAATGTGGTTATTTATGTTGAGTCTACTTTGTCTAAGAACAAGGAGCTGGTAACACATTTTTGTTAAGTGTTAAATTTGGTGACTTGTCTAGATAAAATTCAAAGCAAAATTTACATTACCTAGGCTTATTTTCCTCACTTCTAAATGTTTAACAAAATAGTAATTATACAAGGCACTATTGTGCATCATTCTTTGTTCCCTTTCCAGATTTTACTTATGTGAAAGATGGAGGGAATTATCTAACATATATCTATATATAGTTAGTCCTTCGTTTACCCCATGGATGCCCAAGTCCTGTATATAAAATTGCACAGTATCTGTTTATAACCTATGCACATCCTCCTATATACAGGATCGTCCAGATCTAATTATGTAATTTTCATTGCGCTATAACTTAAGTTTATTACATAGAGAATTCAGGGAGACTAACAATTCTTTTGTTTTGCATTGTTTTCCTGCATTGCATTAGAAGTTGCATAATTAGATTTGGACCACCCTGTACTTTAAATCATCTCTAGAAAAATGTCTGTACATGTTCAGGACAGGCGTCACCATCATGTGCCAAACTACATAGTACAAGTCAAAAATTCTTTCTTTCTTTCTGTCTCTCTCCCTCTTTCTTTCTCTCTTTACAACTTACAGATTGCTCTCTCCCACTTTCATACACACTGTCTTAACACCCACCAAAAGGCAACGAGATGTGTGGCACAGTGGGTAAGAAGTACAACGTTAGGCTAACTTCAGCCTTCTCAGGATCATCTGTATCAGAATTCCAGAATCTCCTATTGCAGATATTGACATTTTGGAGGAGGCTCAATAATACTAGGATCTGTGTAGGTTTAGGGCTCAGGATCTTCAAACACTAAATGCAAATCTTTCAAGTGTCCAAATTGATGGCTATGCCTCCTCTAAACCTTTTTGCATTATCACCATCATGTTTATTTTCTTTTATGCCATATGTATTGTGGGTACATATTTTTATACATATTAGTTAAAGTATATTTTAAGGAAATTTATTTATTTTTGTATTTTTATGGGCACTGAGCAATAAGCCTACAGAATTTCATTTTGTTAATAAAAAGTAAACAGTTAACACCTGTGGTCTGTAGTTTAATTTTAAAAATACACTTAAATATATGACAAGGCTTCTATGCATCTGGTTATGCAGGAACTTAGTGGAAAAAGTTTTTTAAAAGGATAAAGGAAAAAATTTGGAAATGGCATGGGAATCAGCTGATCAAGAAACATGAAATCGGTATTGGTCTTAAAAAAACCTGATCGGATCATCCCTACTTTAATAAGTATTTTTATAAATATTAGTTTCAGCTTTAGTAATCATTGTATGGTTAAGTTTTGAAGCTATATTTGCATCACAATGAATGAACTGTAGAGTTAATAGGTTTGTTAATAATTATTTAATATCAGTAGATGCCTATAGCAATGTCCTGTTAAAGCCAAAGAAAAATAAAACCAGATACTGAATATGAACAATTTTACAATGGTTATATTTTTTAATCATTTGTGCAGAACCAACTGAACTTCTGTATGCATATCAATTCAAATTTAACAAATACTTCTTTCTCCATTGTGCACTTCAGTAAAGTCCCACCATAACATACAAAATGATACAAAACAGAGTTACTTTGTTAGTGTGATTTAGTTATACATCTTTGAGTAAATTTCCCAGAAAACTCTGCTCCAGAGAAGTAGTCATTCTGTTTTGCGATCCATACAGAAACTATCCACAAACTGAGAACATGAATTCAATAAATGCTTGTGCGGCAGGGGCTTACACAAGATAAAAAGTCACAGGAGTAAGTTTAGGACACACAGCTACTCTGACTTGCCACAAATAAACAGGTGTGCCAGTGAAAACATCCTGTCTAGCATCCTCCATTTCTGCATTTCAAGTGGAACACTTTCAGATGGTCATGGCTGGTTTTCTAAGTTTAAGCTAATAATTTTTATAGCTTAGAAGTTCTATTTATGTAGGACTGTGGTATTTGCTGAAACTACTAAAATCTTTGTAGCCTTATTTTGGTTTATTTCTTATGGTGTAATTGTGTTCCACTGCCTCAGTTAATACAAATAACTCTACTTGTATATTTACTGTTATTTGAAGATAAGGTGGGGGCAATGCATACAGGCAAGGTAAGAGTTAATAGACCAGTAAGTTCATATTTATTTAGTTTTAGAAGAAAAAAATCAAATGAGCAAAAACACTTGGGCTCCATGTTCCCATTATTAGTATTTGTTCAGGTACAGTAGGCCTATGTGCACGTTTTTCACTTTTATGTTTAATCTTAGGATATTAACCATTTGAAACAGTGACAGACTTTCCAGGCTAACAAGTCATTTATGCAAAACACATTTTTTTTTATCTTTTTATAAAGTTCATTAAACCATTTCAAAACTACACATATTTCTACCTTATGCATTAGACATGTTAATAGTTTGAAAAATATTTAATTAACATGCCCATTTGTAGTGAATAAGAAATAAAACCTTCCGTTATATATACACTCATGCAAAACAAAAATTAAATTCTTATTCTATCTAAGCAAACACCTCTTTGAATTTTGCTACAAAATTATTAGTATTGACTCTTTCATACATGGTTATTTTTTCACATTAAAAAAGCACACATTTCTCATGACATAATTGAAGAATGGAAAAAAAAGAAATCCAATGTAACATACACTATATATCATGTATTCCTATATCCCTATTACCAATTATTATAGTCTCCTCACCTCCACATTTTCTGCAATATATCTACAGCTTTTACTCTGTTTGCTCTGTTGTGTGTCACTTTTGTTATAACCTTGCCCTCTGGTACAGCCTATTCATCCAGAGTATGGTCGAATATATTTGTGGATGACATTTGCGACGTAAACTTAACAAAGCATAGTGTAATTGGTTTGTTAGTGAATGGTAGTAAAAGCATGCAGATATAGATTTCTTTGATATTCTGTGTTGCTGTATCAGTTTTGTGATATGCTATTCATGCAGAACATAGCATATTGAAATTGGGGTCAAGAGAAGAAACACAATGTTTTTTTCTAGCCATCTTAGAGAAAGTTTATATACGGAATTTCACTACCTACTGGGAATTTTAAGAAAAATGAAAATGGAAAAAGAAAGATAATGACAAGTGTTTTTGTGATAAGTATTTCAGATAGTTTTTTCAGTTACTGCAATTGTTTCTGTCATTTTAGTTTTTCATCTTGTTTTTATTAATTTTATTTCAGTTTACAAAAATGATTTTTCAATAGTAGTTTTAGTTTTTATTTTTGTTTTAGTTTATAGTGGTAACCTTTCCTAATGGCTTCCAACATGCATTGACTGTCTTGGGGTTTAGGGCATCTACAGTCTCTGCATAAGCACAATTTAATTTCCAATTGAGAACCTCTTTCATAAATCCAAGATGTTGCATTATGGGTTAGCATCAAAGGCAGTACAGATCCTCACAGAAGTGTGAAGCAGATGTAAGTCACCTTAATGTACTTGATGATGCCTTGACCAAGTGGCTGTAGCTCTGATGTTGTGTTAAGAGGCAGAAACATCACTTCTATCTTCTTGTCGGTAAAGCAGAGAAGTTGTTGATGTCCGAGAAGATCCTCAGTTTGAGGTATTTCTTCACTTCTACTGGTCACCCAGACCATCTTGTTGTGTTGCCAGAACACAATAAGGCAATTTTTGTTTTGTTCTTAAAAGCCCTGGGATTGTTTGCTCCGTAAACGAGGCCTGGCTTGACCTACTGCATTACCACACATTGCCAGAGTAAGGTGATCTTTCCAGGCCTTAAACCCAGGACCTACTTGGTATTCTTATTGATGTATTTATTATTGGGAATCTTCTTCCAGAACAAGCCCATTTCATTTCAGTTGAAGACTTGCTTTGGAAGGTAACCATTCTCTTCTATGAGTTTCTTGAGCTCTTCTGGGAATGCAGATGCTACCTTGGTATCAGCCAATGCTAATCCTCTTGTGAACTTTAAGTTCTTGAAGCTGTAGCGCTTTATTGTACGTAGCTAGCCAGTGATCCCTTACTAGCTTTAAATGCCTTCCTCTTACTCTCTACAACCCATTCTCAGTAGTGCTCATAGAGGCTAAGTGCTTTTTCATGCATAATTTTGCCCTCAACATGGATATGCTTCTATAATATGTCCTATGGCCACACACGTAATGATTTCTCAGTCTTTGCAAATATTTTATCATGAACTAGATAGTGTTTGCCATTGTAGGAGCAGCACTAACACTTTCATGAATTTCAGATTCTTTCTGCTTTTTTGTGTGAATGCTCAGTTTGTTCTTACCAGCCTTAATGGCTCAGTTTGGCAAGTGATATGCCATTATTCAAAAGATCAGAGGTTTTTATTTTCTCATTGAGTGAGCACTTTATGCAAACTGTTAGCCTTTCAGGGATTGCTTTAACCACTTAATTGCATTTTAGGAGCCATTTTTCAGAGAAACAAAGGATGCACACAACACAAGTAGTGAACCAATGAGACAAACAATACTCAAATGAGTGCTGGAGAGAGACTAAGAATCTATGAAGGGTGGGAGACTACAGTAAGGTATACCTATACATCACAATTCATGTGGATTTAATGTAGAATTCAGTCTGTGGCAAACTCAAGTTTTGCTATTTGGAACTTTCTGAAACTTTTTTTTTCCCCCATATATTTTCAGTCTGCGGTTGGTTAAATCCTGCAAGAAGTATTAAGGCAGAAACCTTGGTGATTGGTAGCACTCAGAAGCTGAGGTAGGACAAGTGAGCGAGAAATACTGTAGTTTTCCTTCTATAAAGGCGATTGCTGGAAAAATTGATTGGTCAGTCTACAGACCAAGTGTCATTCATGTGAGCAGAGCAGTTCAACTAAAGAGTATTGTGGTCACTCAGGAGTTGGCTTCCATATACTAACTGTAAGTTTACTCCTTTGAGCTATTTTTTTCAACTCTTGTGATGGGAGGCTGCAGCAGGAGGAAGCAGTAAGATCACTTCATTCACATGGATTCAATGTAGGGCTTCGCGTGTGGCAAATTCATTTTTTTCTTTTTATAACTTTCTGCACAGTTCTGCACAACATGCTAAAATAATTTTAAATAGATACTCCTGGAAAAATTTGTGCAAAACATAAACAGGAAATGCAGTTTGCATGGAACTAACATTTTCAATTGAAGATCCTTCTTTCTGTCTCTTTAATTGGCCAGAAATATAGAATAGAAAGATCAGGGCAATCAAGACCAATACAATGATGGACAGTGAGTCGTTAGTACTCTTAAATATGTGCCAATAATTTGTTGTAGTGATGTGATGTTGATTCCTAGACAGCTGTTAAGGAAAAAGTTTCAATACTGGAAGGCTTGAGAGGGAGAAGAGACTTGGTCTAGTTAATTTTTTACCCAGACTGGGCTACAAAAGAACTAAATAAGCAGAGGACTTGGGGAAGGTCGAAGAAAATAGGCTTGAGAGGGAGAAGAGACTTGGTCTAGTTAATTTTATATCCAGATACACTACAAAAAACTAAATAAGCAGAGGACTTGAGGAAGGTCAAAGAAAATGTTTCTAAGTATCGGCAAAAAATCCTCAGCATAGTGATTTTGTGGTAGATATGTACTTGAGAAGTGTGAGTTTGAGTTATGAAAGGCAACTGTTAGAGGCTCAAGAGACAAACTATACTGGAGGAGAGAAAGTGAACAGGGTCATGATATCGTTGAAATAATGAGAATGACTGCAAAGGATGATGAATAAAGAATTTTGAACATGAATTTTGGCATGTTATATTAACTATCAAATAGAAAACTTAACAAATTCTTCAAATTCACATGGTCAAATGCCTTTTCAGCATCTAGAGAAAGCAGAGCTGGAGCCTGTGGAAAATTAGGAGCTGCATTGATAATGTGCAAGGGGCATCTTACATTGTCTGCCCCTTGACAAAAATTAATGAATCCTGTAGATCTGCGTGAATTAATTTGGAAATTATTAGTTGAAGGCTTCTTGCCAGAAGCTTAGTAAACAACTTTGTGTCTGAATTCATCAGAGAAGTTGGGCAATAGCTGGAACAATCAATTGGCTCTTTGCAAAGTTTTAACAACAAGATGATTATAGCTACTGTATGTTAACAGAATTGACCAATCCAATGGAAGAAATAGCAGTTTTAACCATTTGATGAAGTTTGGTTAATAGTTATTTTTGAGGAGCTCTGACAGCAACCCATCTGGACCAGGAGCTTTTCCAGTATGCAAAAAATCTAAAGCCTTTAAGTTCAGTCACAGTAATGGGAGCATCTAAAGTAGACGCTGGGCAGAGTTAGCTCAGATAAAAAGGAATCGGTTTCATCAGGTGCTGGATTGAAATGTTTAGAGTAGAATTCAGAGTAGAATTCCACAAAAAACTTTGGGTAATTAAATTAGTAAAGTGCCTAGATTTGCTCTGAATTGATATGTTGGCAAATTAATCACATTTACAGTATGTAGACTAAGAGCCAGCATCTTAATAGACCTATATCCAGCAACATAGTACCTGGCTTTTTTTGCGATGAACTGTAAATTCAGCACTCTGCAAAAAAAAAATCTGTCCTCAAATTAGAAATCAAATGTTCATAACTTGGATCAATCACGCGAGGGTGGGCAACCCTCAAGAGTGATGAGATGAGACTCCAGTTCAGTAATCTTTTGTGTATTGTACAGCTCAACGCCTTAGGCATAGGTAATGGTAAAAATCACAGATTTTTCCCCTATACACTATAAATTGCATTTCAGCAGTTTAACAGGTGGTAGTATCCTTCAATGCAGGATAAAAACAACACAATACAAAATAATTTTTTACAGTATATTCAGCATTTTGGCTTTTCAGTAGCAAAGAGTACTTCAGGGAAAAAAATAGTTTATTTTAAGTGAATTTTTTTTCATATTTTTCTCTTATTAATTACATACATTACCAGACAAATTAAATCTTCATAGGTAATATCAAGTTAAACTTAACCTTGGAATAGCATGCCCTAATTTAAACTCGATATAATTGATTATGAAAGTATGATGATTTTGATTATTATTATTATCATCATCATTATTATTATTAAAATGGTGGAAATTTAGAGATGACCAGTTATTAGAAGACTAGCAGTTGATGAATTAAATATATTTTCTGCCTTCAGTTATTTAATTTTTTTCCTAAAACCAATTCAAGTTTGGATATTTCTCACTAAATAAAGTTAATTTACAGAAAGAAGATCTAAAATGTCTTTCTTAAATACCCCTTTTCAATTTTTGTATAGAGGTGTTATTGACACTTTCTTTAACAACTTTTGTTTTTTAGATTTTCAAAACTCTAATGACAAAGCAAAAGAAGCTAAATGTAAATGATGACCTATCTAAGAAGGAAATGTTACATTCTATTATTGATAATGATAATCGTACTGTACAGAATATCAAAGACAGGTAAGCTATTTTTCTCTTCCATTGCAGTATTCTTCCCCATTTTTTATTATAAACTTAATGAATTGGTGCAGTGGTTCACATTGTTTAAGTAGAGCTCATGCTTGTTCAGTGCATACCGGTAAAAGTAAGTGACTTATTTATTATTCATGGTTTTCTGAGCACTTGTTAGACAAATAACACAGCAATGACCTCCCCTGTATTGATACAGTTCTGCTAAAATCAACCTTTTCTTAGTGAATTAATTTCACCATTACAAACCCTATTCTTATGATATTCATGGACTGTACTCTGAGAACACAGTAATGGAAGTGCTGTGCATATTATGCCCAAAGTTCAGCTCCTCAGTCTTTCTGAGCGTTGTAATTAACCCCTTGTAGACGACTGTCGCAAATTTGCATCAAACCGCTTCCAGGCTGAATGCAGCCGAGGTGGCACATGTATCCCGCTTATGCCGGTTGCTGCGTTATCGATACGTTCCAAGGATTGTATTGAAAGCGCTTCTCATCCCATCTAGCGGTCGTAGTGGAAACTACAACCGCCTGATGGAAGCAAAGTGTTGGCGTTTCCATGCACGTGGATTTTGGCTGCTTACTTCGAGAAATTCTCCTCATTTGAGGTAAATTGTGCTAAGATAAAAATACTTATAAGCTGATTGTTTTCTTCTATTACTGACATATCAGAATAGACTACATGTGACGAAAATTGCGGAAGTTATACTCCGTTTTTGCTATGTCGCTTTTTCGCTACATTCGGCAATAATGGCTGCATATGAATAATATTGTATTTAGATGCAATATCGTAGAAATTAGAATTCCTGTGCATAAATTTGAAATGCTTTGCATTTTGATCCTAGTTAATTTCTAGAATTAATGTAAAAATTGCATACTGAGATATAAATGCGATTTCTGCCCTTTATTTTGAGGCAGAACTAAATGAACACATCAGCTTTCTACAGGAAGCGAGCTGGTGGACTTCAAATCAGGGTTCCACCAGTTGAAAGTGATGACAGCTGTCTCAGTGACAGTGAGGATAGAGGTGAAGACTACATACCTACACCATTATCACAAGGTGATTTTTCTGAAGATGAAAGCAGTGGTAATGAGAGTACTGACAATGAAAGCAGCAGTGATGAAGACTCTGACAGCAATAATGATGCACCTGCTAGCACCAGTGCTACTGGTGCAAGAAGGCGACCAGCTGCTACTGCAAGGAGAACACAGCAAAAGACAGTGTGGAAGACAGTGCAACAACAGAACTCTGCAAAGGACATTCCATTTTGGCAAGCTGCTCTTCCTGATGCTGATGAAATCAGACTGCCCATTCAGTACTTCTGAGACTTTTTTGATGCTGATCTTTTGGATAGTATTGCAGAACAAAGTAATCTGTATTGCGTGCAAAAAAATCCAAATAGGGCCCTCAGATTGGATCGAAATGAATTGGAGCAGTTTATTGGCACTGTAGTGTACATGAGTGTTGTACATTTACCAGGGTCAAGAATGTACTGGTCCAGTGACTGTCAAGTAGCACAGGTGGCTGATGTGATATCCCGAGACAGATGGGAACAAATTAAAAAATTCATTCATTCAATGACAACAGCAACATGCCAGCCAACAATGATGGAAATTACGATAAGCTTTTCAAAATCAGGCCAATTATTGATTCACTTCTCCCAAAATTTCAGGGTCTCCCACAAGATCAAATGTTGTCTATTGATGAGCAAATGGTGCCATTCAAAGGTAGATCTAGTCTAAAGCAATATATCCCCAAGAAGCCATACAAATGGGGATACAAAAATCTTTGTGCTTTGTGATACAAAAGGCCTGGTGCATTCATTTGACGTATTTGCAGGGAAAATAGATCTGGAGAACCTAACATTGGTGCAAGTGAAAACATTGTGCTAAAGCTTGCACGAGTTATTCGTGGTGCTCTCAATCACTTGCTGTATTTTGACAACTGGTTTTCTTCCTTGGATTTGTTTGTTGCTCTTGCAAACAAGGGAATACCAGCCCTGGGGGACTGTGCAGCAAAGTCGCCTGCAAGAGTGCAGTTTCAGTGTAGACACTGATATGAAGAAGAAGAGAAGAGGGACATTAGAAGAGAAAAAGGTTGTTGTAGTCAATGTAGAAATAAGAGCAGTAAAATGGTTTGATAATAGAGGGGTGATCGTTGCCAGCACTTTTGCCAATGCCCAGCCTGTTTCTAACGTAGAAAGATGGGATAGAAAGTCAAAAAAGAAAGTGTCTATAGAATGCCCAAACATCATCAGCCTGTACAACAAGTTCATGGGTGGTGTTGATGCTCTTGATGCACTAATTGCATATTATCGCATCCACATAAGGTCAAAAAAGTACTATCATAGGTTCTTTTTTCATTTTGTTGATATGGTCATTGTAAACAGCTGGTTGTTGTATAGATGTGATTGTGATTCACTAGATGTACCAAGAAAGAAGCAGAAGGATTTGCTAGCTTTTAGAACATCAATTGCACAGGCATTGTCAAGGAAAGAAGAGGGGGCGGCCTTCATCTGATGTTGAAAGGGATTTTGAAAAGAAGAAACATCGAGGTCCAGCTAAGGCTATTCCAACACTGGAAGTCCGTTCAGATGCTGTGGGTCACTGGCCAGTGGTTGAAAGTGGACAGCAACGCTGCAAACGCCCAAATTGTAAGGGCCAGACTGTAATCAAATGTTCAAAGTGCAATGTTCACTTGTGCCTCAACAAGAACAACAACTGCTTTCGAGAATTCCATGAGTAAGACTGTTTCTCCTCATGTGACTTTTTGTTAATTTCATGACATTCTACTGATTTTTGGAAAATTTTTGTAGTTTGAATTGTTGACTGGAGGAATTGATCAATAACAGCATCAATAAAATAATCCACATACCTGAGAGTGGAAAATTTGTTTAATTACAATTATACCCAATTATGCCTAAAGTCGCTAATTTGCATCATACCTAAATTTATATCTAATTTATGTGCTATATTCAAATTAACAATCTCCACTTAATTTAGCATCTATTTGACAGCAAAAACACAAATAATTTTTTTTATATAATTGTAAATAAATTCAGGCATCATTAAATCACCTTTAAATCATGCTGTCTGAGTTATGCTAAATGATGGTAATGGTAAAATCCTGTTTGTTTCCTCTGTGGGCATTTATCATACAACAGTTTTTTTTTTTTTATATATTATGCCTTAATAACAACATACCTTACAGTTTCATATTGTCATAGAATTTTAGTTGCATTGATATTGGAATCATGATTGATTTATATTAGTTATTAAAAGGAAATTTGTACATGTGATACAGAAAAATCTTGATCCTGGCTCTACATAAAAAGGTTCTGTAGACTCCAGAAACAAACAAACAAACAAATATTTAATAAAGACATTTTTGGAACACCCCATGCTGTCTGCATTATAATTACAGGAGTGCTGCAAGTTCTTTGTTAGACAAAAGTATTTTTAGCATATAGTTTATAACATGTTAATTATAAATAGGTCCATATATGTGACATTAGATTATCCTGTATTAGGTTAAATAGAGAGAGATGCATGATTCTTCATTCCAAGGTCAAGGGATAGCTGGAGGGACTGCATATTAGATTTAACTCCTCTTACTTAGTTAGACAAAAGGCAATATAGCTGAAAAGCTTAACAGACTTTAAAGTTGCATAAAGATTTTCTGCTACAGATGACAACTTAGACTTAACTTATTTAATGCATTCACTGTGTAACTATCAAGGATATAGTTCCATACTCATGTAGTCAGTCAAACATTTATCTGTTCACAAAAACTGTATACATTAGAAGACAATTAGCATTTTTGTTTAAAATTTAATGTTGGTTTAACTTTTCACATTCAAGAAGCTGTAAAGATAAGGAGCATTTCATCAGCCCAACAAAATCTGATTCATAATAGTGAATTAAGGATTGCAGTTAAATCTCTTGTCTGTAGTTGTGTCCTTGACCATTGACTTTTGTGCGGTCTTCAGTCCCGATGATTTGATGTGGAGACATAGACAACCAAAAAAGTGAATGGCTTGCTGAGTCCACAAAATTTTTTGAACAATAGCTGATAGCTGTTCTTTGTATCACATTTTTCAACAGTTACTTATGAAATTTAGTATAAGTATAGTACTTGCAATATGTGCCCTCTAATTGTAACAGAAGGAGCAAAGTCAGTGAATTCTCTTTTTCCTTTTATCCTTGCAGAAGGGAACTTGAACATCAAACTAAAGGGATGCACGTACGTTCTTAGTCCATTTGCACTGTACTACAGTACAAACACATCCTCAATTTGCATAGTATTTTAATGCATGCAAGCTCTTTCTGTAGAAAATAATTTTTAGAATGTTGTCTTGGTCCCTGTTATGAAGGTGCAGTTTTCCATGTTGATTTCTCGATGAAGCTGTTTTTTTATGTCCAGCCACAAGTTAGGTATTGTGGTTCGAGTCCCACTTCTTTTTTTGTTAATCTTTATCTTATTTTTCTTATGTTTCATGTATATACTTATGTAAAAATATATGGAAAAGATTATCAACACTAGGGAATGTCACAATACCAGAATTTTTCTATATGATACAAATACCTATGAAATTTCATGATACTCTATACCTATTCATTACCACGGCAAAAAAGGAAATCCCTTTTGCTGCTTTTTAAATTAAAAGTTCTTGTGTTATTAATGCAGACAATATTGCACCCTTTTCTGTAATGCATTAGAAAATATATAAATACTAATCGCAAATTTAAAATAGTAGATATGCATCAAGGAGTTGCCAAACTATCATGTAAGTAAACTAATATTGGCATTCATATATATCAAACTCCAATGCAATATTTGAATTTAATTTGTTATAGACATGGGGATTTGTCAGTGTAACAGCAAATCCAGAGGATTTTATAATCCTGATAAGATAAGTCAGGTAGTCCATAATAATAATAAATCCTATGCTGTGATACCCCCAAGTGCACATGCTGATTTTTATTAGAATACTACTTAAAGTCAATACCAAATATATAAATCCATACATTATTATATCTGCTGTGTTGAATTAGTGAATTCCAATATAATTCAGAGTATATCCATTTAAACAAACTCTTAAAAAACTGTTCTTGTAGCAATATGCTTTTAAAATCTGGTTTGTCAGTCATTCACTCTGTGGGTTATGTTAAAAAAATGCTTTAGTTGCCTCACATTTTTATGCAATCGTTTTGTTCACCCCACTGAATTAAAGCTGAAAGTCTGCACTTCAACTGCATCATTGTTTCATTTAAAATTCATTGTGGTAATGTACAGAACCAAAATTAGAAAAAAGTTGTCTCTGTCTAAATATTTATGGACCTAACTGTATGTCATACTACTTTGCCACATAAAATTGTTTTCTAAAATGAAGCATTTTTTTTATACTTTTTAAAAAAATAGCTAGCCTGCTCTTGTATTTTACAGTGCATCCGGAAAGTATTCACAGCGCATCACTTTTTCCACCTTTTGTTATGATACAGCCTTATTCCAAAATGGATTAAATTCATTTTAACCCATGAGAGAGAAGAGAGAAAGGAATACTTAATGTTTATCGAACATGTGAGAAGCCTTTTAGAAGGTATTGTTAGTAAACCTTGTATTTGAACCTGGGACTTGTCTGTGCATTTGTGTTTGGGGTGCTGCATTGTCCCCAAGTGGTCTCCATATAGAGTAAATGAAGAGAATGATTTTCAAATAGATAGATGTTCATGCAGTGAAGATGTATCCACTCTTGTATATCAATATAGCACAACTGAATGTACAAAGACACATGCAAGAATATCTGGCTCTCCAAATTATCGTGGAGCTCCACACTTTACAGTGGGTACAACCAGCAGTACAGTCTCGCTACAAAGGACTGTGCCGTTGAGGTGGTTGTCGCTTTGTATCAAATCATGCAAACGAAACTGGCTGTCTAATGCATAGACCCTTTTCCAATTATGAGAGATTTAAACATGCATGTTGAACATGCGATGTGCTGATATAGATATACTTTTTTAAGCCCAAGGGGAAATTCACATACTCCAGCAGCAGCATACTGATAAAAAACAATATTAAAGAGACAATAACTTTGTATAATGTTAACGTTTACCCCCCCGAGGTGGGATTGAAGTGTCGCATAGTGTGGGGGAGGAACGATCTTCTCAGTCCGTCAGTGGAGCAGGACAATGACAGCAGTCTGTCGCTGAAGCTGCTCCTCTGTCTGGAGATGATACTTTTTGGTGGATGCAGTGGATTCTTCATGATTGACAGGAGCCTGCTGAGCGCCCGTCGCTGTGCCACAGATGTCAAACTGTCCAGCACCATGCCTACGATACAGCCTGCCTTCCTCACCAGTTTGTTCAGGCATGAGGCGCTATTCTTCTTTATGCTGCCTCCTCAGCACATCACTGCGTACAAGAGGGCACTCGCCACATCCGTCTGATAGAACAACTGCAGCATCTTATTGCAGATGTTGAAGGACGCCAGCCTTCAAAGGAAGTATAGTTGCCTCTGTCCTCTCTTGCACAGAGCATCAGTATTGGCAGTCCAGTCCAATTTATCATCCAGCTGCACTCCCAGGTATTTATAGGTCTGCACCCTCTGCACACAGTCACCTCTGATGATCACGGGGTCCAGGAGGGGCTTGGGTCTCCTAAAATCCACCACCAGCTCCTTGGTTTTGCTGGTGTTCTGGTGTAGGTGGTTTGAGTCGCATCATTTAACAAAGTCCTTGATTAGGTTCCTATACTCCTCCTCCTGCCCACTTCTGATGCAGCCCATGATAGCAGTGTCGTCAGCTAACTTTTGCACGTGGCAGGACTCCGAGTGGTAGTGGAAGTCCAATGCATATAGGCTGAACAGGACTGGAGGAAGTACAGTCCCTTGCTGCGCTCCTGTGTTGCTGACCACAACGTCAGACCTGCAGTTCCCGAGACGCACATACTGAGGTCTGTCTGTAAGATTGTCCACGATCCATGCCTCCAGATATGAATCTACTCCCATCTCTGTCAGCTTGTCCCTAAGGAGCAGAGGTTGGATGGTGTTGAAGGCGCTAGAGAAGTCCAGAAACATAATTCTTACAGCACCACTGCCTCTGTCAAAGTGGGAGAGGGATCGGTGTAACATATAGATGATGGCATCCTCTGCTCCCACCTTCTCCTGGTATGCGAATTGCATATGTTTTGCTGATAATATTGTTTATCTTATTATCTGTACTAGAAAAATTTAGTCTTTTCAAAAATAATTATATAGATTCAGGCATTGTGCTGAATCCAAAAAAATAAAATTCAGTTTAGCTGACTGAAGTGGGCTGTACTAACAATCTCATTTTACCACATATACAGTAAACAAATGACAGGCCATAGGTTGTTACACACATTTTGCAAAATATTTTAAGAAGAACAAAAAGAAAAATACTGTTGTGAGATTCTATCATTTTAATAGGAGACTGGCTGCTAGTCTTCCTCCGAAGCACTAACTTTCAGGCCATGGATGCACCTGTGAAAGGCATCACCATGCGCCGTTATTGACATTGCATGTTTATGTCCACATATGAATTGCTGTTTTTGTTCTGTAGACAACAGGACAACAATAACCGAAAAAGGCGCACTTTTGATTGCTTACATTCTTTCAGTCTACAAAAATGTATTTCATTACTTTGCAAAGATATTGCCTGCTGATGCTTGTATGATAATGCATGTGTATGCTTTGGTGACCTAACAAGAGAAATATTGAGCACCCACGTAACATTTAGTCAAGTGACAAGAACTGAACAGACATTATAGACATGCATACAGTTTTATACAGGTGGAAGTTTAGTACAGATGTTTTAGCATAGGTAGAGCAAAGCTGTCATCCCTGCTTCACAGAGCCAGTTTCTGCCTGGAGATTTGCACATTCTCCCCTTATATTTATGGTTTGATTTTTATCCATGTTTCAATGAGTTTACTGACTCAAAAACACTATCCTCAGAGAGCGCAGAACATGCCATGGAAAGTGAGACATACTGTATAAGTGGCTTGGCTCTTTTGAAAATATGAGGCTTTTATTAAAAATACGATACTATAAAATCAGTTTAGTTCAGATTTGTTATTTCTCCAAAGTCCAATGACAGTGTTTTTACTGCTCTGAAACTTGGTGTGAATATCGCTGTGTAAGCTATGCAAATCAACAACAGAGAACGTAATGCAAAAATAGGTACTGTTTAGGAAAAAAATAATCATATGATTTGAGTGCACATCTGTTTATTTTTTAAAAACTTGGCAGAACAGAAACAGAATTACAAAAGCAAAAATAGGATAATTAGTAGAATGTAACTGGCCTGGATGGAATCAATTTACCAGGGGAGCTAACCAGCCCAACTTGATGCTATTCTCAAACCTGGATAAATAGAGTGGATTAGTGTCAGGAAAGGCATCTGGCTAAAATAGTTTAGCCAACCTTGATGAAGGAATCAATCCAATTGGCTTGTGAAAATGAAATGCCTTGCCTGAAACTTGTGGTAAGTGAGCAAGGGCTACCAGTCCAGAACCAAGCTTGGCTAAAAGAAGTCATTATAAAAGCAGCATCAGCAGAAGACTGGAAAGAGAAAAGGGAAAGTTGAAGGTAACAGTATGGACACTGACTGTTAGGACGATGACTAGGAAACAGAGAGTTAGAAAGGGTTGATGGATAGAGGAAAGTAGAAGTGTTGTGTGTGCGGGAACCTACATGGAAGGTGAATTAGGCAAATAAATGTTGGAGACAAAAGAGAGGGAGAGTGGTTTTTAGAATAGCAACGACTATGAAGAAGGCTGGTAACGATTTTAGTTATCTAAAGTAGATAAAAGATGAGCAGGGTATAGTCTTGAATGAAGAAAATCTAAGGGTAGTATTAGGGGATGGAGTTCCCATATAAAAGTTTTGTACCAAGAATAAAGATGAAGTACAGGAGACAATGAAAAGAATCAAGATTGGTAAGGCAAGAGGACTGGATGAAATACCAGTGAATATATAGAAGACTTTAGAGGAAAAGTGTGTAGTTGTATGATCTACTGCAGGAGATCTATGAACAGGAGAAAATACCAGAAGAGGACAGGAACAGTGTGAATGTTCCCATTCATGAGGAGAAGGTAGGCATTCAGTATTGTGTAAACTGTTGAGAAATAAAGCTGATTTCACACATTGAATATGAAAAAAATTGAGAAAGGGTTTTAGACAGAATGCTTATGGAAGGGACCACTATAGGGGATACGCAGTTTGGTTTTATGCTAGGGAGAGTAACAACCAATGCAGTGTTTGAGCATTGAGACAGCTCATAAAGAAGCATTGAGAAAAACAAAAAGGTTTGCATATGGTTTTTATTGATACAGAGAAGAGTATAGTAGAGTGCCATGTCAACAGGTCTGGAGGTGCATAGGAGAGAATGTAGTACCAGACAAGTATGTGAGAATTGTCCAGGATATGTATCAGGGTGTGAAGACTTGGGCTAACAGTACTGTTGGCGTAAAAGACAAGATCCTAGTTTGAGCAAGTCTACACTAGGGATATTTTAAGTCTTTGATCTGGGTATGAATATGTTGATTTGTGGGATAAAAGGCCATTCTCACGTGTTTTTTGCCAAAAACATTATCTGGTGTAACACCAGAAAAGAGGAAATGGAGAAGTTTGAAAAATGTAGAAATAGAAGCAGAGATAACCCACAGAGTGCAGTGTGAATGGAACAACTGGTTGAAGGTATCAGGTGTAGTGTAATCGAAGAGTTAAGGTGAAGGGTAAAGGTAAGGTTTTTAAGACCGGAGTAAGACCAGCAGTGATGTACGATATATAGAGCTGAGACATAAGAAATAAAGGGAGTGCAAGAGAAATTGAGATGTGTAAAGTTACAAAAATGTACATAATAAGAAATGAGACAATCCGAGGTACATCAAAAGTTGAAGGTATCTTAGAAAGTACAGGAATGTAGATTTAAGTTGTATAGACATGAGATTAGTATAGACAATAAATATGTGTGCAAAAGAGAGGTGAATTTGGGAGTACATGGGGAGAGAAAGCAAAGAAGGTTGAAGTGGAGACGAATAAATAAAGTAAATGAAGATGAAGGAAAAGGGTTTGACTGGGGAGGTGGTTCAGGACTGAGATTTATTGAGATTGTTGATCATGTACATCAGCTCTACATAGAAGAGGGGTAAGGTGTAAAGGAAGAAAAAGAAGCAGCTGGTTAGGATGATGTCCATCCACGATGCCCACTACAAGCAAACAATCGAGCAAGAAACATCCTTACCTTGATACAGTAGTACCAAGAACATTTGATAAAATGTATTATTTCTACTTGAAACACTTGAGGCATATTTTCCTAAATTAAAACCTTTGCTACTTCAAAGTGAACATATTCAGTAAGTTTTAAGGCTTTTTTTGTTTGTTTGTTTGTTTGTTTTTGTTTTTGAACCATGGTACTCATTAGCTTCATTTTAAAATGCAACAATGAGCTAATTCTTTTTAAAAATTTTAAAAATATGGCTTCATTTCAGAACACAATTTCATGTGTCAAATTAATATATGATTTTGAAGAAATAACTTCGACTTGAAAAATACCAAACTTGTCCGTTAACTTTTGAAGTGTATTTGCTTGGTGTTAAAAGCAAACCGATTACTTCACTTGTATTACAAATGTATTAATGTAAATGGTTAAAGTCTGCACAGGCAGTCCCCGGGTTACGTACGAGATAGGGACTGTAGGTTTGTTCTTAAGTTGAATTTGTATGTAAGTCGGAACAGGTACATTATTTTAATAAATGCTGTTATTGACTGACTGTAATCAAGTGCTCTGCCAATGAATGATGGAATTTCACCTCTCTCTGACCTTTTTATTATTTGTACTTTAATTTCCATGGTGATGGTTTTTCTCTTCTTTACTGTGTCACCAGCACTTGCATCAGATTTGTGTTTCAGAGACATTGTTGAAGGTTGAAGACAAAAGGTTAAGATGAGCTCTTCTGCACAGCACTGTACCTGATTTCACAGCAGGAAGGCACCCCTTGTCAGCAAGTCTGTTGTACTGACGAGAGACAACTTCCTGCTATGTACGTAACAGTACAAGGAGGCTTGCTATTGAGAATGAATGGGGGTGGCGAGGCACCCACCACACAGTCCCCTCCACTTGCATACAGTATGCTGCCTGCAGCATCCGCCCACCAAGAACGAATAGGGTGCGACCAAAGGTGGGCATTGAATCGCCCACCACCACCCCCATTCAACAGGCAGCCACCCGAAGCACACTACAATGCTGCCCCTCGCAACCCCATTCACCCTAAATGGCCTCCATTCAGCCACAACCGGGTCACTGCTTGCAGCATCACCAGCCGCCCGCCGAGAATGAACGGGGCAGCCGTTTGAGGGAAACTGCAAGGCTGTGTGGTGGGCGGGCAGTGAAACACCCCCCTCCGCCCCATCAAGCCCTCCTTCCTGCATACGAGCGCTTGCCGCGCACCCAGCTGCCCACTGAGCATGAATAGGGTGCGGCCCCCACTGCCCCATTCATCAACCGGAGCCGCCCAAGGGATACTACACTACAATGCGCGAGCAGCGAAACTGCCCCTCTCTAGCATCTGTCTTGCCACGGCTTGCAGCGTCCCCAGGCTGAAGATGACTGAGTGCCAGTTACTGAGGAGCCTGTGTCGCATCCCCCAGACAGATGAAAGAGCAGCTGCAGCCCCGTTCATAAGTCGGATGTCTAAGTCAGGGACTACCTGCACTTTCTTTTGCCTCTGATTCCACATTGGATTAAATCTTTGCGTGCATTGAATGCTTATGACCTTTTAGATTTTCTGTATTATTGTATGAATTTAACAGAGAACATTTTTAAGTCATCAGCCAGAATCTAACATTTAATTAATAAATAACACAATAACTTGATACATGCACCACTGGTCACAAGTTTTTTCAGTTTTATGTAATTGCACAGAATTTAATGTTTTAATGTTTCATGAAATCAAGGCATAGAACAAATAAACAATGGGAAAAAATTATTCTGACTTAATTTTTAGGTGTACAAATTTTTATTCTAATTTTTAATCAATTGAAATAGCCACCTTTTGCTGATATAACAGCCAAACAGTGATAACCCTTTTGATTCAGAATGCCAGTCACTCTGTCCACGTCACCAACTATACCACCAGCAAAAAACCCCAGACCATCACACTTCTTCCTCCATGTTTGACATGTCACACATAGAGGAACCATCCTTCCACCAACTCGATGGCTTACAAACTGTGATGAACTGAAGATTTCAAATTTTGACTCATCAGTCCATAAGACTTTCTTGCAGTCTGCAGTAGTTCACAGCCAGTACTTTAAAACCCTATTTTGCCCTTTAAGGAATGGCTTTTTTTACGGCCTCTCACCCTGTCAAACCTGCAGTACAAAGTCTCCTCTTCACAGTATAAACTTAGATTTGCTTTCTTCGAGCACTGTTAAGCTATGCTGGAAGCTGTTGTGCTGTGAGGCACCAATCGTGCAAGCTGGTAACCCACAGAAACTTGGCTTCTGACTGGGTTGTGACTTTGGGCTTGCCAGATCTCTTCCTATCAGAGTTTCTTCCAATTTTCAATTGCCTTTGGATTGTGTATGACACCGTGCTCACTGACACTATTTTTTTTTTGCTCTTTCTCTAAATTGAAAGGCTTACACTTCCAAGGGTATTAATGCTCTGTCTCATTTCATTTGTTAATTGCCATTTTCACTGGAATGTACAACTTTCTACGGTGTAATATTACCCAAGTGGTACTTCATCAGGTGATGTAACAGTCTTTTCCTTCTCTGCTTTACAATAGACAGAGGGATTTTAAGTAATCAGCAGAAGTTGGGACACATGTGCAAACTGTTTGCTTCAACTTGCAAGGCTTAATTTACTTTAATTGCTATAGAGCATATGTAGGTTGTAACCTGTTAGTTCCCTTCCTTGTAGAAGCCCATTTGTAATATTCTGAAATTTCCTTATTTTTCAGTTTTTGCTAACCTAAAATTTAAAACTCTGGCAGTTTACTGCATACCTTTTCATCATTTTAGGTCATTCATTGCATTTCAACTGATTAAATCTGAAGAAAAACTGAAGTGTTTAAAAACTTTTGACCGGTAGTGGGAGTACATTATATAAATATAGAGAGGAGAGAGAGAGAGAGATGTTCAGTGCCCTGTTTTTAATAAGTATATTTCACGTTTGGATAATAACCTTTTTTGAACAGTGTCTTTCAGCACCATCATTGAATTTTGACTCACTTCTTCTGTTTAAATTCTGTGACTTTTTTCAGTTTTTTTATTTTAAGTATTAACATGAATACAGCAGAGTTCCACTTTCCCAGTCAGTTTAGTCTTAGGAAAATGTATCTCTACCTTAGTCATGGTTCACTTGCTGCTCTGCTGTGCCGAGAGACACACAAATATGACTATGGTAAATATGCACATGTAGTTTCAGGAAATTTTTCATATTAATTACACCACTTCTTAAACCCATTTTGGTGTACAGCTAGCCTGGAACTGGAGTAAGTGCACCTAATATACAGCACCACCTGTACTTTCCATTTATATTTGGTAATGCTCAGTTATATAACTGGTTGTTCACTGGTAATTAGGTACACAATTACATTGTATTAAAGTTATTATTATTGGGTGACATGCAAAGACATGCAATAACAGAGACACAGTTAAATTACTTGCATATTGATTAAGCTGTGTGTCCAACCGAGTGTGATTAGCTCCACAAATCACCCAAGTTCTCTGTTGGGAAAAGTACTATCTACTGATCATTTTACTTGCAGTACTACATTAAAGCCACAACAATGGCAAAATAACAAAAACCAAACCCAACACAAAAAGTTTCTAAACAGGTTATGATGAATAACCATTCAGCTTACATATGCTAGCAAACAAATCCCAATACAAAATCCGGAGGTAAGAACCTCAGACTGAAGCAAGCAAATCAGGAAACCTGAAAAATGTACTCTGTATGAAAGCACTTTCCAAATGATAATCCATGAGCCATTGATGGAGCTACAACTCAGCCTCATAATATATAGGCTGCATGTGAGCCTTCAGTGGTGACATCAGGTTCGCTTTGCCTTTAGGTGTTCCACCCATAATACACAAGGATCAAAAAAGAACATGTAATACATAGATAGTAAATAATTTAAAAGTACAATGGCCACATAAATATAATACACACATGAAAAATAATGCTTTAAGCAAACAAAACACACAACACGTCCTGGGTGAAACATGAAATTTAGGGTGGAAGACGAAGGAGAAGTCCCAACTATAGGTCAGTGAAAGTGGTGCTCCTTTGTGTCTGATGTCTAGCGATTTTGCGGTTCCAACTTTACAGTGTGTGATAGTGCTTTTTATACCTTTTGAGGTGATCATGTTTTGATAAGATGACATTGATTTTCTTTACCAAACCAATCACTGTTTAACTAGCAGTAGTGTCCTCTTTTGCTGAATTGCCACATATGTGCTGATACACTATAATTTATTGAAGATTAATTGTTCAGCATTTTAAAGTAGTGAATTATACTTAATTACTTAATAAATAACTGTTCCTTTTGTATAATTTTTTAAAAGATGTGTTGATGAGAAGACACTAGACTTGGAACGCTTTGCAGAATCCATATTGGTAAGATTTTTCTCTTTTTTTTTTGTGTAGTTCAAGTCAGTTATGAATCAGTAAGATGAGCTGAAATATTTTGACTAGGTTCTCATATTTTTAAATAATGAGAGCAGATGCATGATTTATTTTTTCATAGGTAAATAACAAATTAAACAGCGGGTTTAAAATAGTTTTTACTGCTGAGAACCTTTGGCAAATGGTCTCTTTTGAAGTAAGAGAAATTTAATGAAGAAAGGAAATGTAAGATTGTCAGATGTGTAAAATTAAATCGGAGAAAGCTGGTCAAAGGAAAACGGTGGGGGGCAGTTGCCAAAACAAATGCATGATGGTGACAAGGAGTTTTGTAGAATTGTAGTTGGCAGTATGGATCTGGATTCAAATCATTGCCATATCGTTTAGATCCAGTATACGAATGGCGATAGGCAATTTGATATTAGGCATGTTGTAGATTGAATTTTAGATGAGTTATTTTTTAAACATATGTTTCCAAGATATGTGAGGACTGGAGGGAGATTGCTTGATAGATAAATTGTATTTATAGAATGACCTCCAGAGAAGGGCACAAAATGTTGGCAGAAATTACTCAGAAGTACGTTATTTTAAAAAAAGAAAAAAAATTAGTAGATGGAATATTAAGGTAGAGATAAAGGGAGAGAAAGAGAAGTAGATAATGAATGATAACATTAGAGACTTTTAAGTTCAGACCTAAAACAAAAGTAGGACATGCAGGAAGAAATAGAGACTTTTTAGACATCTTAACATAAGGTTCTCCACATCACCAGAAACATTGCCAAATGTTGTATGCCTTTATTTGACCAACTTGGAAGTTATTTAAACCCGTTATTTCCTTGTGATATTTTGGACAAATAATTAAGTGAATATCAATCTTCTGGCAGTTTCTTATTGTGTTATGTATTATTGAAGTAAGCACTGGGATACTTTTTTTCAGCTCAATTTCAGCTAAAGGTATTGCCCTTGCAGAGACAGAAAAAATTATACTAGGTTCAATAGATAACCAAGAAACAGTGGTCCAGAGAAGGGATTATCCATTGCTAGCTTGCTGAAAAATTTCAAGATTTGGTAATGAGAACTAATTTTAATAATTGGCCTTTTATTGTTCCACAAAAAACATGAAATCAGACATTTTGTTTTAGGTTTCATTGATTTAATGAAGTTATCTTTTGTGGGGGGCTATATTGATATTAATCATCCTCACAACTGGATTTTGCAATTTTGTGTGAATGTTGATTTTATTGTCTTAGTATGGATTAAGCAGAAACATACAGTATTTAAAGTATTGAAGGCTTAGTCGAAGAAGATCAAACCTTGATCAGTTAATATTATATCCTGTTAGCTTTACAAAAGATTTGAAAAACAAAGTTGCATGGGAGGTCTTATTAGGAGCTTCCACCATAAAGTAAAATTTCCATATAACAAGATTTTTTTGAGGATAGCTATGGATCAAGATAGAGAAAAATAGGTTGATTGGAACGGAGAGCAGTGTCAATAGGTTAGATTGAGAGACTGAAATAAATTCAGCATCCAAGCTATGGGGGAGGTGCAGAAAGTTTTATAAAATTAACTTGGAATTCCTCAGAACTTGTCAGATTAAAAAGCATGAAATACAGTAGGACGACTTCGGCATGTCAATTTTATTCTCTTAGTTTCTCTAAAATAACATCAAGCTGAGTTTTGAAGGCTCCAAAGTCAACTTACACAATCTTGATAAATCATTCTAACTTGTGTGTGAATTTTAGCCTTAACAAGTAGTCATATACGTTCCCAAGTTATTAACTGTATTATCATAGGATTTGTTACTGGGTTAACTACTGGGTTAGTTATTCAGTTTGGTCTACACCCACACCTCAATATTAAGGTTATCATACATACACACATAAATATAAAGATCCTAGACAGACAACATCTTGAGTGGTGCAAATTGCCAGTCACTTTGCAATATTCAACATAGGATTCTCTCTCTATATATATATATATGTATGTGTGTGTTGTTTAGACTTCAGTCTATTATTGAAAATGCTAATCACCCACTTCATAGTGTTGTGGTTGGACAGAGGAGTGTATTTAGCAGGATACTGACAGGCATAACGTGCTTCACTGAACATCACAGAAAATCCTCCTTCCCCACAGCCATCAGACTCTCTATAACTCCTCTTCTGGTCACTCATCCACGCAATAAGTTATTCCCTCTATCCTTAAAGGATCTCTCAGAACATTTTTTTAACTACGTAGATGTACAATAATGCGTCTGTTGCTTCTTGTGTGAATAACTTTTTTGGATCTCGGAATGTGTATTACTTCACTTATACAGTATGTGTAATATTATGTAGAATGCTTACAGCTCAGTGTGCTATTACAATTTAGTAGCCTAGGAATTTTGTGAAGACTCAGATGTATAGTATCTATTATATTTAATTCACTGTCTACCTGAAGAGCTTCGTGAATGAGGGTTTATTGTAGTTTATTTTGATATTTGTTTTCTATTTTACTTTGTGCATTTTTTATATTTTCTTTGTGTTGCTTTGTCTATCCGTTTAGTTGTATTATATGTAAGTAATTTCCTTTGGGATTAAAGTTTTCTGATTCTGAAGGTACTAAGTATAAGGAAGATAAATGCTTTCTTGCCCACAGGGTTTATCAAGGCTATTGAGGTTGCTCCTCAATAATTAGAGCAACTGTGGTAAAAGTAGGATGTTGGTTGGTAAGTGGCAAATTTCTAAAAAAGTTAAGCTTTTATGCGGAGCTACTGCAGAGACAGCCATGATGCCTCGTGCCCAAAAGGTACCCCAAAACCGTGGATTGAGGTCCAAACACTGAGAACACCAATTACTGGTAATCACAGTCTGCCTTCTCAGCAATTGCTAATTCAGTTAACAGTGGTCATTACTCCAGCACCTGATTTGCAGGCTAAACAGAACTGGGAATTCCCTTAGGAGGTAAACCGTCAGTGTTCACCTTTGACTCCAGCAGTAGCTACCTAAAGCTATTTTCAATAAATTTTCTATGCTGGACTTGCCTTTTATTCCATGTGTTTTAACCCCAACACTGGTTTCAGGTTGCCTAGTTACTACTATTGGAGACACTATATCTAGAAACCTAGATTATGTCTTAAAATGTGAGCCTTAAATGGATTCTAATGTTCAGTGTTTTCCTGGCGCTTGAATAATGAATATTGCTCATCATGCCCCCCTGCAGCAACCTTCGAGGTGTAGCCTGAAGGAGGCACTGCAGCTCTACAAACCTGACACAGACACACATAGGCACAAGTCCAACAACACAAAGGCTTTTATTTTTGTGGGAAACTGTTCCCTAAGCGTTTTCCAACTTCATAGCGTAGTACGAAGTTCGAAAGCATAACACAACTCTTTTTTTCTTCTGTGTCTTTCCCTTTCCCGGTTCCTCCAGCAAGCTTCGTTCCTCTTTCAAAATGAAGTGCGATTGCACCTTTTATGCGGCACCTGTTGTAGAAGTTAGGTTCCCATGATCCTAGTTTGCTGTTTGGAAATGTCCAATCAGTCAATGAAACAGGCAGGAGGAAGCTCAGTCTTTTATTCTTGCAAGAGGTAACTTGCTTACAGAAACAGAAAAACATGGACACCAGAGTGGAAGTAAGTAAATGTTACAAAGAAGAAATAGTGCTGTGCTCCTTTTATACACTTTATTAATTACATAACAGTTCCAAAGGGTTAATTGTATCAGCAAAGACCTTTACCGTGATTGGTTACATTTTGTTGCTGACGGGATAAGGCAGTACAGATTTACCTAGTATGGTCCTAATTGATCCAGGTCCACTAAGTTAACTGTCAGATCAGCTCCACTGATCCATGTGTACATGACTTAAAAAGACATATTAAAGCACTTTGCTACAAAATGGCTCAGTAGTTGTTACACAAATTATTTATTTTGGAATAGTGCAGATAACCACAAATTCCCTGTCAGTCCAGCAGGGTATGTCAGCAGTAAACTCTCTAAGCTGCAAGTGTCACAGCAAGTGCCCTAGAGAATAGGGTACTTTTATACTTTTTCTTAAATATTTTGAAGCCATGCTGGCTTTTGCCAAAATTTTAAACACTTTTGCTACTTTAAACTATTTTCAAGCTGCTTAGTTTTGCTATGTTAGAAATCCATAAAACATAACATCTAGTACCTACTTATTTGCTACAGCCAACTTAAATGTTCTTTGAGCATTAAAGAAATGTTTAGATAAGATTAGCAAACTCAATTATAATATGACATTCTTATATCTCATGAGAGGGTTATTATATTTCATATTCATTCAGTAGTACCGTATATGCTTACAAGGACAGAAGATTCAGCCCTAACCCAGGAAGTAATACAGTTAGTTCAACCTTTAGAGTCCGCACCTTCATCTCATGCTGGGTGCACACCAAGCTAGGGTTCAAATTATTTTTCCACATTTCCCCCTTTGAACCTGAATGGTTCACTTAGTAAACATCAGTAATATGGAGCAGAAAATTTTCTTCAGGGGAAAGGGAGGATCTGGGAGAACAGTGAAGGACCATTATTAATCATTGTGTGGGACATCATATTAGCAGACATATTCCTTAACAAAGGAATGCTACAACATAGGATGAACTCTACAATAACAAGGATCACTAAGGCCGTGGGGCCTGCCTGAGCAATCAAAGCACCCCAAGGGCCAAAATTTTTTTTCAAACCAGGAGGTGGGAAACCACCAAGGGTTTTCAACAGCAATAATAACACTTTATTTTTGTAAAGCCCAAAATCACACAAAGAGTGCCACAGTGGGCTTTAACAAGCCCTGTTTTTTGATAGCCCCCAGCCTTGACTCCCTAAGAAGAGAAGAAAAAACTTTCAAAAACACCCTTGTAGGGAAAAAAATGAAAGAAATCTTGGGAAAGGCAATTCAGAGAGAGACCCCTTTCCAAGTAGGTTGGGCGTACAGTGGGTGTCAAAAAAATTGGGTAAATAAAATACGCAGAAGATAACATAAGTAATCCTCTTTACAGATCTAGATGATGAATCTATAATAATAATATAATAATAATGGATTTTATTTATGGAGCACTTTACATTAGCAGTAAAGTTCAAAGTGCAACATAACAAGTTTAAACAAAGGCAAAGCAAGATAAAAACAGAGATTAAACAGCAAAAATTATAGCATTCTTGTTAATAAGCTTTCCTAAATAGAAAAGTCTTTAGCTGTTTTTTAAAACAGCCCAGAATCTGTTGTGTTCTTAGGCTGTCTGATAGGGCATTCCAGAGCCGTGGAGCAATGGCTGCAAATGCTCGGTTACCCATTGTGTGACGTTTGATCACAGAGGGGTGAAGGCAGTGGGTATTTGCAAAATGGAGGTTTCTTGCAGTGGATTGTAGTATAAGGAGTTCCTTAAGATATTGTGGAGCATTTCCATGGATACACTGGTGAGTAAACAGTGTTTATACAGAGATGGATAGGGAGCCAGTGAAGTGACCGAAGGATTTGTGAAATGTGTTCATATTTCCGCACCCTTATCAGGACTCTTGCAGCACTATTTTGAATTTGTTGTAGCATTTGAAGGCTCTTGTTGGGTTTCCCAATGAGGAGTGCATTACAATAGTCCAGTCTGGATGAGACAAAGGCATGAACCAGCTTTTCAGCGTCACAGAGGAAGAGGTAGGGACGGAGTTTGGCTATGTTTCTGAGATGAAGGAATGCAATTTTACAAAGGTGATGGACATGTGTATCAAATGACAGATGAGAGTCTAACTTGACACCCAGATTTGTAACAGAAGGGGAGAGGGTAATGGTATGGTCAGAAAAGGAAATACAATTTACAGAGGAACGAAGTTGATAGGGGGGGGGGGGTCGGGGGGGGGGGGGGGGGTTGAGGGTTTGCGCCAATTAAAAGAGCATCAGTTTTGGTGCTTCCAGGCCTCAATCTCATCCAAGCAAGAGGAAAGAGTTGATGGAGGTGTAAGAGAAGTCGTATCCAGTCTCACATAGAGCTGTGTATCATCGGCATAGCAATGGAATGAAACTCCATGCTTGCAGATAATGTGACCCAGGGGTAGCATATAGGTATTAAAGAGGGTCGGCCCAAGGACTGATCCTTGTGGGACCCCACAGGTGATGATGTGGGTATGAGATTTAGCATCCCCCAAGGCCACATACTCGGCCCTATCTGTAAGATAGGACTCAAACCACACCAAAGCAATGCCAGAAAGTCCATTTGTATAGTGAAGATGATGGAGAATATTATGATCTACCGTATTAAATGCAGCTGTGAGGTTCAGGAGGATAAGGAGTGATGGAGAGCCCTGGTCAGCAGCCATCAGGAGGTCATTGGTGACTCTGACCAGGGCTGTCTCTGTACTGTGAGAAGTTCGGAAACCAGATTGAAATTTTTCAAACAGATTGAATTTTTTGAGGTGATCCTGAAGCTGAACCAAAACAACCTTTTCCAAAACCTTAGACAAAAATGGAAGGTTGGAGATCGGACGATAGTTTGCTATCACTTCAGGATCCAAAGAGGATTTTTTTAAATGAGGTCTAATTTTTGCGGTTTTCAAGGCCAGTGGGACTAAGCTGCTCTGGAGAGAGTGATTAATGATATCAGCAATAAGAGGGCTTATATCTGATACATTAGCTTTTACCAGAGGAGTAGGAAAAGGGTCCAATGAACACGTAGAAGGCCTCATCCTCTGTATGATGCTTTCAGCTTCTTTAACTGTGGTACAGGGGGACTGGGAAAGGCAGCCCATTGGCTTTGATGTGGAAACATCCACCGATGGAGGGCTGGAGGCAGACAATGAGGAGCGGATGATGTCCACTTTATAGGTGAAATATTCAATAAAATAATTGCACTGCTCCTCTGTGAAATTATTACAGGCGTAGGTGTTTCACAGGCGTAGGTGTGAGGATTGAGTAAATGATTTATCATGGAAAAAAGTTGTTTGGAATTTCCAGGACTGTTCTTGATTAAATTTGAATAGTATTGAGATCTGGCATTGGTCAGTGCCCTGGAGTAGTTTTTTTGGTGTTCCCGATAAGCTAATTTGTGGACCATTAAACTGGTTGCAACAAAACGCCGCTCGAGGACTTGCCCAGCTGTTTTCATCTGTCGAAGCTCACTTGTAAACCACAGGGCAGATTTTACTAAAAAGACCACTCGTGATTTAACTGGGGCATGGGTCTCAAGGATGTTGTGGAGCCCATTGTTGTAATTATTGACTAATTCACTGACAGAAGAAAGGTGGGGAGCAATGGAGAAGTTCTTAATGTCAGTGTTTAAATCAGTCAAATTTATTTTTTCCAGGTTCCTGAAGCGGATACAGCGCTGTGGTTTAGAGTATGGTGAATTTGTGGTTAAATCCATTGAGACAATTTTGTGATCGGAAACACCCAGATGAAGTACTTGGAGGTCAGAGATGAGGACTGAGTCAGTAATGACTAAATCGAGGGTATGGCCCTTGTTGTGAGAGGGGACCTCGACAACAATAATTGCCACCCAAGGAATACAATACAATACAATAGTACAATAGTAATAGTACAAGTACAGAGCAATATGCAAGAGTAGATTATATCACGAGAGGATTCATATTTGTTCAGAGTCCTGGAAACATCAGACAACAAGCTGCATCTCCTGTACTGGCCATTCCACAGCTGAGTCATTGCTGGGCCAGGCCAGTCTGATTAAAGGATCATTCTACCTGATGATTCCAGTGCTCCTTTATCATAGATAACTTTTCCATAGGCAGGCAAACAACTTGGCAGTAGGGCAGTGGCACCAAGTACCACATTTCAGTACCGAGAAGGGAAGTCAAGCAAAATGACACCTTTTATTGGCTAATTAAAAAGATTATAGCATGCAAGCTTTTGAGGCAACTCTGGCCTCTTCTTCGGGCATGATTGTCCTGTGGGACACCATATCTCACTTCTGTGTATAATGATGGAGTACTTTCATCATATTTCTGAACTTACTAGAATTGAATTGATAACCATGTAGTAAACCAGTACAATGTAATTTTCCAGCCTATGTACTAAAATAGAATGGTCAATGGTGTCAAATACTGGCTTATGTCTAACAGCATAGTTACAGAAGAATTTCCTTCATCAGAAGATATCAGAATGTCGTTTATAACACGTGTTTGTGCCGTTTCTGCACTGTGAAAAGTGCGGAAGCCAGACTGGAATTTCTCAAATAAATTGTAATGCATAAGGTATGACTGAAGCTGATTGTAAAGTACCTTTTTAAGTATTTTAGAGAGAGTGTAAATTTGATATGGGTCTATAATTATTAAGTATATGTGGGGTTAGGTCTGACTTTTTAAGTAATGGTTTGATGACTGACACTTTTAGTGCACCAGGCACTGCGCCATGCAATGAGCTATTGATAATGCTAAGAATAGGTGCTACAAGAATATCCATTGCGCTTTTTACTAGTTTTCTTGACACTGGATCTAGGGAAGTGGTAGGTTTCATTTTAGAAAATAAAGGTATGACTTCCTGTACTGTTACAGGATTACAATTTCTAAAGTGTTGAAAGTAAGGCAAGACAGGGTTTGCCCAAGGTATTAGGCGGTTTGCACTGTGATGCTGAGATCTGGAATCTTATATTTTTTATTTTCTTATTAAAGAAGTTCATAAAGTCTGTACTGCTAATGTCTGTTGGTATTTTGCACTGTAGATCTGAATTCTCATTTGTTAAATTAGCCACTGTTTTGAACAGTACCATAGGATGATGATGATGATTATTATTATTATGTTATTTTAGAATAGCAGTCTGTGCAAGCTTCAAAGTGATCTTTTTTTATATTGTTTAACACTCTTTGTCCGTCCAATTTGAAAGACTTGCTACTTTGGTATTCTCCATCTGTGCTCCTGTTTTCAACACTATAATTTAAGAGCTCGAGTGGTCTCATTAAACCAGGGTGAGTTTCTATGTGCTTTGATCACTTTTGTTTTAAGAGGAGCCACTGGGTCCAGAGCATCTCTCAAGGTCATATTATAAGTTGATGTTAAATGATCTAAATTGTTTTCAATGATTTCATTTCACATTAACAGATCTAAATAGTTTTGCACTTGACTTGCTCAAAATATCTATACATTTTGAAGTTGAATTACAATCTTGATGTCACACTGCCTTTGTTTTAATCTTTGAATATACTGTTGATGGCAAAACCAAATCAGACATAATTTAAGTAGTGTTCAGAAGTAACTTCATTTAATGGAGTAATATTTAAACTTTGAATTTCAACTGTGCAAGTTATAATTAAATCTAGTATGTGGTTATGATTAGGAGTTGAACCTTTGACACTCTGACAAATTCCTATTGAATTTAAGAAATACGTAAACCATTTGCCAAGAGTGTCAAGTTTCCACATCAATGTGTTGATTAAAATCCCCCATCAACACTACATGATCATAATTTATTACCAAATCAGATAAAAGGTTGCTAAGTTCAGTCATGAACAATGAATATGGCCCTGGTGGTGTGTAGACTAGCACTACGATTGTGCTGGAATCTGTTTTAATATTTAAAATGAGTGAAGTCACCTACATTTTTAGAAGCAATTTGTATTTTGTCGCAGTGAATTATTTCTAGTCCTCCTCCTTGACATGTATCTCTAGACTTATGAAGGAATGTGTATCCATCTGGTGATGCCTCATCTAGGGGAGCAGTGTCTGATTTACTAAGCCATGTCTCAGTGACAAGCTACCTTTACCAAAGCAGCTTTACTTCCCAGAGAACAAATGTTTAATAAGCAGCATTTAAAACTGCTTCTTTGTGTTCTTTGTGAACTGGTGATATTTTTTGTTTTAATTTTTCAACCCCAGAATGTGCCTTTAGCTCAGTGGCCAAACCTTCTAATTTTTCTAGTGCAAGGGTAAAGCAGCCATTAGGAGCAGTATTATTGGGAATCAAAGTACAACAATCATCTCCAAACATAACACATACCTCACCATGCTGAGCTAAAAGCATATTTAATGCTAGACTGTTTTGCCATTCCATTAGGGAAGTAATAATAATAATACATTTTATTTATTTGTAGGCACCTTTCTAAACACCCAAGGACACCGAACAATAGATAAAACACAGATTATAAACAAAACTAAAATACAAAAATTAAAATCAGACAGAGCAATTGTAATCAAAGAGAAAAAGCAGTCTTAAACAAATGAGTTTTAAGTTTAGATTTGAAAAGTGAAAATGATTGAATATTTCTAAGCTCAGATGGTAGTGAGTTCAAGAGCTGGGGAGCAGAGCAACTGAATACTCTGTTCCCCATAGTGGTAAAACGGATGAAGGGGATAGTCAAGTGGATAGAGGAAGAGGATCTTAAGGGTACGGGAGGGAATGGCAACATGGAGGAGGTCAGACAGATATGGAGGGGCAAGGTTGAGAATAGCCTTAAAAGTTAACAGAAGAATTTTGAATTGAATGCGGAACTTAACTGGAAGCCAATGAAGCTGCTGCAAAACGGGAGTGATATGGTGAATAGTGGGGGTTCTAGTAATGATGCGGGCAGCTGAATTCCAGACCAGTTGTAGGTTATAAAGAGATTTGCGAGAAAGACCAAAGAAAAGGGAATTGCAATAATCCAGACGAGAAGTGACAAGGCTATGAACAAAGACAGCAGTGGTGTGGGGAGTGAGGGAGGGGTGAATACAATTAATGTTACACAAGTGGAAATATGCAGACCGGGCGATTATTGATGTGGGACTGAAAGGATAAAGTACTGTCAAGGATGACACCCAGACTCTTAACCTGTGGGGACGGGGAGACAGAGGAATTATCAATAACAAATGAAAAATGATCAGTTTTGTACCTCCATTTTGTCACTATTTAATTTAAGAAAATTTGAAGAAAACCAGGATTTGATTTCTGCTATGCAATCAATAAGTGAGGAGGGTGGAAAGGAAGCAGTAGGTTTGCTAGTGAGATAAAGCTGAGTGTCATCAGCATAACAGTGGAAGCTAATGTTATATTTACAAAAGATATTACCAAGGGGAAGGAGGTAAATAATGAAAAGGAGAGGCCTGAAGTAACAGCGGTGGGTTGGGATGTGAAAGTTTTAAGCTGAACAAACTGAGTGCGGCCTGAGAGGTAGGATCTGAACCAATCTAGTGGAGCGTGGGTTATGCCAATCGAAGATAATCTATTGAGAAGAGTAGTGCGACAAATAGTGTCAAAGGCTGCACTCAGATCAAGGCAGATCAGAATAGTAATTAAACCAGAATCAGCTGCCAAAAGGAGGTCATTAGTCATTTTTATAAGTGCCGTTTCTGTACTGTGGAGGGGACGAAAACCAGACTGGAACTGTTCATACAGATTATGTTGAGATAAATGAGAATGAAGTTGAATAGCCACTATTTTTTCAAGAATTTTGGAAATGAAGGGTAGATTAGAAATAGGACCAAAATGACTGAAATTAGTCAGATCGACACCAGGTTTTTTCAGTATTGGGGTTATTGCAGCAGTTTTAAAAGATGAAGGAACAGTACCAGTAGTGAGAGAAGAGTGGATCATAGCAGAAATAAGAGGGACCAGAGAGGGGAAGGCAGGCTTTGACAAGAACTGTAGGGAGGGGGTCCAGTTGACAGGTGGATGGCTTAGACTTACAGACAAGATCAGAGATTTCTGAGAAAGTAGGAAGCTGAAAAGAGGAAAATGAGTGAGTTGGTGGGTGAAATTCAAATGAAGTACTGGAGGAATCCGTACAGAGAGACTGATGAATCTTCTGGATTTTTTCATTAAAAAAGGACATAATGGAATTGCAAAAATAAGTTGAGTAAAGATGAGATGGTAAAGAATCTGGGGGTTGTGTGATATTATTAACCAGTGTCCCTTCATTGGAAGAAATAATGTGAGTATAACAGTTAGATTTAGTTTGGGCAATATACTGTAGTCCTCGTAATAAAGTATATGGTTTTTGTACATCTCTTTGTGAACAAAGAGTCCAGTTTTTTTTTTTACACAACCGTTCAAGTTGCCGTTCTTTGGCTTTCAAATGACGAAGTGCAGGCGTGAACCAGAGAGCAGAAAAGTAGAAAGAAGAAGATCTAGTTTTTAATGGAGCGACAGAGTTAAGAATACCATTAAGTCCAGTGTTATAGTGTGAGACCAGTTCTTCACGAGTGGATAAATTATGAATGTCCGTAAGAGAATCAATACTAAAGGAAAGAGAGTAAGTTAATATTCTTAATATTATGGAAAGACATGAGACGGGAAAGCTTAGTAATGGAAAGTGCAAGCTTAACATTGAATGAAATAAGAAAATGATTGGTTATGGGGAGTTCATCTGCAGTACAATCAAGCGGGGTAACACCAGAACAACAAATCAAGTCCAGGATATGTCCTTTGGAATGAGTGGGAACATCAGTATGTTGCTGGAATCCAAAACTCTCAAGGCAGGATGTAAAGTCTCTAGTAATATGGACATTGATATTATCCATATGTACAGTATATTGAAATCCCCCAGAAGTATTATGTTTGATGAAACAGTAGATAAGTGTGCAAGAAAAACAGCAAAATCATTTAGAAAGTCATTATTTGATTTAGGGGGCCGGTAAACCGTTGCAATAATAGTAGGAATAGGTCCAGTTAATTTACACACACGAGATTCAAAAGAACTGAAGGCAGGAACAGACAACGGCAGGACTTTCCACTTCTCATGATACATTAACGCGAGGCCTCCTCCCTGGCCAGAGCCACGGGGTTGAGAGATATAAATAAACCTCGGGGGTGTAGATTCGTTAAGTTGGGAAAAGTCATGAGGTCGTTGCCATGTCTCAGTTAGAGAGAAAAAGTCAAACTTATGATCAGTGAGGAGATCGTGGATGAGAGGCCCCTTGCTCGTAAGTGAGCGGATGTTCAGCAGACCGAAGTTGACAACTGCATTGTAGCATTTAGCAACGGTGTTAGCCAACTGGGCTAGGCTGGCTAACACACTGTGGTCAGCGACTCTGCCTAAATTACGTGGAGGACGTCAAGAACTGGACCAGATGGAGTTTTGGATTATTTGTTATAGTTGGATTATTTTCCAACTGTCCGCTTGGATACTCCAGCGGGACCCGCAGTGGATGTATCTCTGACAGGGCAGGAATACGATGTCTGGGTGGAGCCCAGTCAGCAGAGGCTTGGACAGGTGGAAGCGCAGTCGGAGGAGCTCGGCAGCTGAGTAGTGAAGCAGGCCTGTCGCAGGTAGGATAGCGAGTGACAGGAGGGACCAAACAAACACGAACCAAATAAATATCCTACCGGTCCACATGTTAAGCAAAGACGCAGACAACTCAGATGTCCGGAGAACAAAGCCAGATAAGTTTCAAAGCAGGGATAGGCAGAAAAATAGTTCATACACAGCCAAATCGGCAGTCGAGCTAGAAATCAGTTTAGCTTTAAATGATTGAAAAATAAAACTCAATGAATAAATCTGCCCAAAATGAAAATGAAAGTAGTTTCTTAGTCCATTAGATTGTAAGTTAATTGTAAAAAAAAGTTAAAAGATAAAAAGTTACCGGCGAGCAGCAGCGACCAGTCACGCCAGTGTTCGCTCAACCGGAAGTGGCATGAAGCTGCTCACCTAGTGCCTTAAAACATCCCTGCTATAGTCAATACAGCACTGCTGATTATAATATACTGTATATATGTTATATATAAATGTCTAAGCGTGGAAGTGTGTGTGTGTTGTGGGGTACAAAATCTGTACATTTTGGTTTATATTTCCATTATATTTTGTTCAAGACAACAGATGAACTACATTCAGGGCAAATCAAAGCATGTCTTCTTCCCAGTTATGCCTCACTTTTAAAACCCGCTGTTCCAACAAAGAAAGGAAGACATTCTAGTGTGCTCAATTACTTTATAACCTGAGAAAGGATGGACATCTAATTATTTTACAGTATGGGAAAGGAAGACATAGCGACACCTCAGAGAACATAGTTTTATTGTTTGGGAAAACGGACAGTGAATCAATTCTTCATATTGACAGCCAGCCAATCGGAATATCTAACAATCACATCTTGCAAAACTGCCCAGTAAAATTTTAGAAAAATATGCCTCATCTGAGGAGCGATATAATGAGTAAAGAAGGAGGGAGGAAGAAGAAGGGACGAAGACATCACTGGTCATCAGAAAAGCATCATAAGCAACTACGAGTGCTAGATCACAAGCCGCCTGCGACATTCATCCTTGTCACCTGTAACTTTTTTGTAAGCTTTTTCTAAAGACTATATACAGACTTTTCTATCAGTCCTATTTTCTATTATTCTTTGTTCCAGTGGTGGTATTATTATTCCTGTAATAAATACCATGCTGCTTTTAACTTTCTATGCAGTGCTTGAAGTAATAAGTTAGATTTCTTTGAGCACCTGGTGCGGTCGGAGATTTGCCGTTACCTCTGTGCTGCGAGGTTTAATAAGGCTGCAAGTGAGAGCTCCACTCAATAGTAGGGAACAGTAAGTAAAGTAAGGCATTCTTGGCTGATAAATGGCCTATAGTCAAGAATGCTGAGCCTTTGTATAGTTACGGGGGGGGGGGGGGGGGTTGACTTAGCCCCCCCTTCCACCTCGCCGCCCCCCCCAACGTAACTTTTGCTGTATATTGCCTTTGATTCTTGTAAGTCTAAGCATTATCCTCTGATGAAGGCCCCTGGTAGGGGCTGAAAGCACAGGAATAAAAACTACTTTATGATACGCGATTCATTTTCTCCCTATGTGGATCTCCAGCTGCAAATATGCAAACCGTATCACAGACTTTCTCTTCCATATATATACAGTGCATCCAGAAAGTATTCACAGCATCACTTTTTCCACGTTTTGTTATGTTACAGCCTTACTTCAAAATGGATTAAATTCATTTTTTTCCTCAGAATTCTGCACACAACTCCCCCATAATGGTAACGTGAAAAAAGTTTACTTGAGGTTTTTGCAAATTTATTAAAAATAAAAAAACTGAGAAATCACATGTACATAAGTATTCACAGCCTTTGCTCAATACTTTGTCGATGCACCTTTGGCAGCAATTACAGCCTCATGTCTTGTTGAATATGATGCCACAAGCTTGGCTCACCTGTCCTTGGCCAGTTTCGCCCATTCCTCTTTGCAGCACCTCTCAAGCTCCATCAGGTTGGATGGGAAGCGTCAGTGTACAGCCATTTTAAGATCTGTCCAGAGATGTTGAATCGGATTCAAGTCTAGGCTCTGGCTGGGCCACTCAAGGACATTCACAGAGTTGTCCTGAAGCCACTCCTTTGATATCTTGGCTGTTTGCTTAGGGTCGTTGTCCCGCTGAAAGATGAACCGTCGCCCCAGTCTGAGGACAAGAGCGCTCTGGAGCAGGTTTTCATCCAGGATGTCTCTGTACATTGCTGCAGTCATCTTTCCCTTTATCCTGACTAGTCTCCCAGTTCCTGCTGCTGAAAAACATCCCCACAGCATGATGCTGCCACCACCATGCTTCACTGTAGGGATGGTGCCAGGTTTCCTCCAAAGGTGACGCCTGGCATTCACACCAAAGAGTTCAATCTTTGTCTCATCAGACCAGAGAATTTTCTTTCTCATGGTTTGAGAGTCCTTCAGATGCCTTTTGGCAAACTCCAGGCGAGCTGCCATGTGCCTTTTACTAAGGAGTGGCTTCCATCTGGCCACTCTACCATACAGGCCTGATTGGTGGATTGCTGCAGAGATGGTTGTCCTTCTGGAAGGTTCTTCTCTCTCCACAGAGGACCTCTGGAGCTCTGACAGAGTGACCATCGGGTTCTTGGTCACCTCCCTGACTAAGGCCCTTCTCCCCCGATCGCTCAGTTTAGATTGCCGGCCAGCTCTAGGAAGAGTCCTGGTGGTTTCGAACTTCTTCCACTTACGGATGATGGAGGCCACTGTGCTCATTGGGACCTTCAAAGCAGCAGAAATTTTTCTGTAACCTTCCCCAGACATGTGCCTCGAGACAATCCTGTCTCGGAGGTCTACAGACAATTCCTTTGACTTCATGCTTGGTTTGTGCTCTGACATGAACTGTCAACTGTGAGACCTTATATAGACAAGTGTGTGCCTTTCCAAATCATGTCCAGTCAACTGAATTTACCACAGGTGGACTCCAATTAAACTGCAGAAACATCTCAAGGATAATTAGGGGAAACAGGATGCACCTGAGCTCAATTTTGAGCTTCACGGCAAAGGCTGTGAATACTTATGTACATTTGCTTTCTCAATTTTTTTATTTTTAATAAATTTGCAAAAACCTCAAGTAAACTTTTTTCACGTTGTCATTATGGGGTGTTTTTATGTAGAATTCTGAGGAAAAAAATGAATTTAATCCATTTTGGAATAAGGCTGTAACATAACAAAATGTGGAAAAAGTGATGCGCTGTGAATACTTTCCGGATGCACTGTGTGTATGTATGTATGTATGTGTGTGTGTGTGTATATATATATATATATATATATATATATATATATCAGTGGCGGCTGCTAGCTTTTGAAACAGGGGAAGCTCATATTAGATAGATAGATAGATACTTTATCTATCTATCTATCTATCTATCTATCTATCTAATATGAGCTTCCCCTGTTTCAAAAGCTAGCAGCCGCCACTGATATATATACACACACACACATACATACATACATACATGCATACACACAGTGCATCCGGAAAGTATTCACAGCGCATCACTTTTTCCACATTTTGTTATGTTACAGCCTTATTCCAAAATGGATTAAATTCATTTTTTTCCTCAGAATTCTACATAAAAACACCCCATAATGACAACGTGAAAAAAGTTTACTTGAGGTTTTTGCAAATTTATTAAAAATAAAAAAATTGAGAAAGCAAATGTACATAAGTATTCACAGCCTTTGCCGTGAAGCTCAAAATTGAGCTCAGGTGCATCCTGTTTCCCCTAATTATCCTTGAGATGTTTCTGCAGTTTAATTGGAGTCCACCTGTGGTAAATTCAGTTGACTGGACATGATTTGGAAATTAGGCCTTCATCATAAAATTCATTATGTTATTTGTACGTAAATTCTGCCCTCTGTTCCTTTTGCAGAAAATGGTCTGTGACCCTGTCGTACCAATTGGCCGTCTTTTCCAGGGACTTAACCAGTTTCCTCTCAATGGCCAGGAGAGCAAGGTTGCTCAAACGATCTTGGCCCATCGTGTTGCGGGTGTATGACTTGACCCGTTTTAAACAGGAGAAGCTCCTCTCTACACCTGCTGATGTAGCGCCAATTGTTGCCACTAACAACAACAGCTTGTATAGCTGAGGCATTGCACTATCCAACTCCATGTCTTTAAAAAACACCAAGAAATCACACAGCTTACCCCTGCTCCCCTGTAAGTCATGATCTGAATATAGTACTTGAAGTTCAGATCTCAGTCTCTCTGAGTCAAAGAAATGGCCATAACTTTTCAGCACACTTTCAAATGCCTCCTCTGGAAACACTTGTCTCATTTCATCAAATTTCCCTGGATTGACTAATTTTAAGAAGCTCATGCTTTCCAAATTTGAAAAACGCTGAGAAATCTGCTCCATGAGATTGTCTAGGATGTCCATGTACAAATTTCTGTAGCGGTCCTGGGGATCCTGTTATTGTGACAGACGGCGCTTTCTAATAGGTTTATCTCAAGGGTCTGATGTGAGATTTGCTGCTTTTGCATAAACTGCTTGATAAGCCTCCTCTGACCTCTTCTCCTTGACAAAAGCAAGGAGAGACCCAATTCTTTTTTTGCAGTAAAGAACATCCATAGCCCTTTGCTGGACAATATCAAAGACAACATCTGTCTCAGAGAATATTTGTTCATATGTGTACAACATGAACACAAACTCAAAATCCTCCAGTTTCATTATGAATCCTTTGGCAGCATCTAATGTGTCATCATCCATGCTCTCATCCTGGGTAAACTTGTCAAAAGTCTGCAGGAGGCCATCATAATTGTTTGCCACAGTGCTCGCTATCCGTGATGTGAAATTCCATCGAGTAGGAGCGTTTCTGGGCAATCTTGAAGACCCTGCAGACTCAAGAAAAGACATCCTTTTTGTGGACTTTGAAAAAAATGTGGTGAATCCAGAGAGAGATGCAAAAAATATTCTTGACTCAGGCAAGCATTTAGCACCCTGGGACAACACCAGGTTCAGTCTGTGTGCATAGCAATGCACAAACACTGCACTAGGGGCTATTACTTTAACTTTGGCCTGTAGGCCATTGAGAGATGAAGCAGAGACAGCAGCCCCATCGTAGGTTTGTGCCACAAGTTTTTCTCTAAAACTGTAGCCCTGCATGTTCTCGTTTAAAACTTCAAACACAGACTGAGCATCTCGACCTCCTGACACATCCAAAAATCCAATGAAGCACTCTTGAATTTTACCTGCACTATCCACATATCTAACAATGACAGACAGTTGAGCATGGCGAGATATGTCAGTTGCTTCATCCACCTGCCATGCAAAAAAAGGAGCAGTCTGAATTTCACCTTTTATATGATCAGAAACAGTGGCTGCGAAAGCAGAGATCAAGTCATTTTGGATTGAATGGGACATTCCAGAAAACACAGCTGATGACTGAAATTGTGTGGCCAAGACAGAGTCATATTTAGCTAATGTTTCTGTAAATTCCCTGTAATTCCCCTCATTTGCTGATTCACTACTCTCATCGTGCCCCCTGAATGCCAGCTCCTGATGGCCAAGCAAGGAAGTCACATCAATTAGATGGTTTAGGAAGGCCCTGTTTTTTTTTTACTGTTTCATTATGTTTTGCCACCTGAATGCGAAGACCTTCATTGATTGCATGTTCAACCCTGACCCTGCCCAGACAACTTAACCTTGCACATGAACTCACATGTTCTTTACACTTTTCATGCCTTTTGTATGCCCTGTCAAAGTTACCCAGATCCCCAAAACCCACGTTTGACCAAACACATCCCATTCCCTGAGAAGGTTTCGTCAAGAGGCATGGCCAACAGTATATTTTCTTTGTCACAGCACTTCCAGTCAGCCAGTTCACCTTGTCATACCAGGAGAGCTGAAAAGACCTGTTATTTTTTCCTGATTTTTGCACCAGATCAATCTTGGGCGTTGATCTGCCCTGCCGTTTAATTCTGAGTCTCTCCTCATAAGGAAGACTACTAAATGGTTTTGCCAAAAACAGGTCAACAATATTAGCACCGTCTGCGTCTGCCATTATGCACAGCTTGCTAGCTGGCTAGTTTCCCCTTCCACGAGCTACTTTAATTATATGAACGAACTAACTTTACAATGCTGAAACAAGGAGCAAAGTCAAGAACGCTATAATGTTTTTTTTATTATTTAAAGAATGATTTGTACAAACAAAAATGGTTTATATCACCAGCAAACAATACAGAGTGTAGCAGTTTGTCGTACGACTTCACCTGCAAATCCACATGAGACTGAACTCGAATCTCTGTAGTGCTGATGTATACTTAAGACATGCTGTCAATCAAAAAAGGGGTTCCGCCCTTTAAACAGCTCCTCCAATCATCATGCAGCAGCCTAGCGTCCTGGCCCGCCCACTGCTCCATTCAGAAGTGACGATTTTGGTGCATTTATCCAATTACCTGTGCTTGCCCATAGAGCTCCAGTGAAGCTGGGCTTCAGGAGTAGTGATGGGAACTCCGGCTCTTTTCAAAGCTTCGGATCTTTTGGATTGGCTCCCTTTAAAGAGCCGGCTCTTACGGCTCCCGAATGGCTCTTTGTTTAGTATCACTTGGATGCTTATATTTTAGCCTAATTAAACAATTATGAATGGTTTCCATCCATCCATCCATCCACTTTCCAACCCACTGAATCCGAACACAGGGTCACGGGGGTCTGCTGGAGCCAATCCCAGCCAACACAGGGCACAAGGCAGGGAACCAATCCCAGGCAGGGTGCCAACCCACCACAGTATGAATGGTTTGTGTATAAGCAATTTCGGGAGCAGCTGAAGCTTCGGGTCTGCTCGACGGGCATTGGCTCCTCTCGTTCGCTTCAAAGCATCGGCTCTTAGAGCCGGCTCGTTTGCGAACGACACATCACTATTCAGGAGGGTTTAACGCACTGTGCTGCATGGAAATGTATGACAGGAAAACCGCGTCAGACAATCTACAATAAATACCTGATTCTGAACGAGCTAGTCATGAAGTTGAACGCGTTCTAGCGCACTTTTATTAAAACCAATATAAATACGACGGTGCATATATGAGCATTTATTTTCTGACATAGTAGAGGAAGCGGCGCTTCCCTTGTAGTCTTAGAGCAGTCGCCACTGATAGATATATATATATATATATATATATATATATATATAAATAAAAATATGGTTGAAATAGTTTACTGTCAAATAATGCAAAGAGTACGCGACACGTGTTTCGCCCTAATTAGGGGCTCATCAGGCGTACACACTCACTGCAACCCCCTCTCGGGGAATCGAACCTCGGATGTCAGCGCTAGAGACGAAGCCTCTAACGTTGCGCCAAGGCATGTGGTGAGAGATATAATTTTGATGGTATTTTGATAACAAAAGGTGTGAATTTCTATGAAAAACATGAAAATTCCTGGGTAGTCCCGAACTTTTAACCAGTACCAGGCTTAAATAACAGAGGAGTCTGAGTTGAAGGTACCATAAACTGAGTCGGAGTTGGAGTCAAAGGTTTTGTGTACCAACTCTAAAGCCCTACCTTTTATACAAATGCCCTCAGGCTACAAGATACACCAATAGAACAAACAAGTGAGAGAGTTACAATTTTAATTAATTATGTATTATACAATAATATGCCTAAATTATAAACACTAAAATGCGTGTGTCTAAAATGCCATTACATCCTAAGTAGCAGTGCATCTTGCATCCATCAGCTTGTCTTAAGTCTAGCTTGACCTTTGAATGTAGTATTGAAACAGCCCACATGCCTGTCTCAGTATGACTGCTGAGACAGTTGTTTTCATCATTGAAAAATGGTGAGAGAGAGAGGGAGGTGGTCTTTATGGTAAGAGAGAGTGAAAGGAGGAGTGACCAACTTATACCATTTCTGTTAAAATTCCTGGATCAGTGGTTGTGGGCAGCTCTCTTGGTTAATCCAATCCTGTTTCAGCATGACCTGACCAGTGGGGTACAGAATGGCCAAGCGTAAACAGCTACATTTCAGTCCTTCCTACCTGCTTCATACTGTATCAGCTAGGCAGTTTATGGCCTTTCTGCTGGGAAATGGCTTATATAATGTCTAAATATTTCTCACTCTAAGTATCTTTGTCTTTAAAGTTTAAGTGAGATTCAAAGCAAAAACAGTTCACACAAAAATGAAAAATTAATGATACATCATAAGCAAGTTGTTTTTGTGTCTGTAAATCCCAGCTTATATTCCATTTCTGTTTTGTAAGTTGCTGTTTTTATTACTAGTTGAACTCATAAACACATTGCTACATACAGGAAGTTATTATATATGTCAGTATGTACGGTCAGAAAACTGTGTGGCTCTATACTTTTCTGTAAACAAGCAATAATGTATCTTTTTATTTGAGCCTATTTTATTTCCACAGTCTGTGTAGCTGTATAAAACTTAACATTCTATTCTAGTTAAGGAAATGTATTTGTGGATTTAATATTAACATTAAATAAAATCTAAATAAATCCTGAAGGAGAAAACTGATAACAGGACAGTAGTTTGTTTAAACAGTGTATTAATCCCAAACATACTTCCAGAGCAAAACTGCATTCACTTAATATTTATCCAACACCAGCTCATACTCCTTGGAAGTGTTCTAAAACTGCAGCTTATACTCGAGTCATCTTTATGTGCCTTCTCAGCAACCACAGCAGTGATACTAAGACAAAGATTTGGGACAAAAGAGATATTTAATTTGCAGTAAAATGCAATTTCACTCTGTGCACCCAGTGTGTATAATATATTTACATAAATACAGCTTAAGGAAAAAAACATAGAACAGTTCTTCAGTGGGGTCTTTGACAATTGTACATCCATTATTGGCGAAGTCTGAGGCATTTTACTTAAGCACAGACCTGATGGATTGACTTGCATCTGTGTGACCAGGCTTATGTCTCAGTAAGGTTGTGACATATTTTTATAAGCTCATTCTAAAAGTAGCTTTAAGCACTTTCTACTAACTAGTACAGTACTGTACAGTATATAGATTAGGTGGTTCTACCAGTTTAGCACATTCCATGAACTATTTGTGTGTTCCTATGACCACTACATGCCTTAACCTTCTGTCACAGCTGCTGGAAAAGATTTGTCTACTTGGCCTGAGTTAGAAAATCTTATATTTATGTAAGTTGAAAATATATATAGTTCATAGTATCACATACTTATTTGTAGCTCTGGTTACAATATGAAGAAAATAGATTTCTTTAAATAGCAAATTTAGAGCTCTAATCTTAATTTAATAAAAAATTCTATGTCAAAACCTTAAAATCGTCTGTCGGTTTCCTTTTCCCAGACCAATTTGAAACAGCAAGGGCAAATTTTCAAAAAAGGATGGGCAAATTATTTCTTCTCATTGTGCAATGGGAATTAATGGCTGCTTACTAAATTTTATTTACATTTTTTGGGTGGCCTGGTGATGAAGTGCTTAGCACTACTGCCTTATATCGCAAGGAGACTGGGTTAATTGGCATCAGTTAATTGGTCCCATAGGAGTAAGTAAGAAAGATTGTGTGCTCAAATGTGCCCTATCCAATGTTTGTTTTTGTCCTGTGCCTTATGTTGCAAGGATAGGCTGAATCTAATAACTGATTGGCCGATGAATTGATATAATAAATTTACTTTTTGAAGGGTGGCACTCTTTGAAGTAAAGAATGATATTCACAAATAACATTTTGTGTGATATTCACTTATTACTTTCTTGTATACATAGTATAGAGAAAGTATAGGGACTGTGAAAAAATTCGACCTTGATTTTGATGAATCTTGATGTTTTAAATCTTCATGAGTCCGAAAAATACCATTTTTGAAATTGTGTGTTTGTGTGACCAAGGTAAATGAGATTTTGTACACCTGCTTTATATCAAAACTAAAGAATCCTATCAACTTTTTGGCCGACAACAGGAAGTGGTACGAAAGTATTCTGTTAAACTATGGTTATAATTACAGATAGATGATTCAAATTTTGTAAAGATATTTATAATGATAAAAAGCAAACAGATATAAAATGTTAGAAACATTACTCAACTGGAAGTAGTATTTTATTAAAACAACCATCCATAAATTTTTGTGTCATATAAATATAAATGTGTACACAATATTAAAAACTGTATTCAATATAATGCATACTTTTTCAATAACTATTATTAATTTTAATTTAAACATTTAACGATAACATGTAAACATTGAACATGCCATGTAAATATAAAGATGTAATAGGAAGAATAAGCTGCTACGTCCCTGTCGTGTTCCTGGTAATACATTTAATTTTATGATCTTTTTATTTCTGCCATCATTATCATAATTAAATGTAGCTAAATGCAGTTTTACCTGTAGCAATTTATTGCAACAAATATTATATAATACTTAAGCCTTTTCTATGTGGGTGGGATGGTGGCGCGAGTGGTAGCGCTGCTGCCTCGCCGTTAGGAGACCGGGTTCACTTCCCGGGTCCTCCCTATGTGGAGTTTGCATGTTCTCCCCATGTCTGCGTGGGTTTCCTCTGGGTGCTCCGGTTTCCTCCCACAGTCCAAAGACATGCAGGTTAGGTGCATTGGTGATCCTAACTTGTTCCTAGTGTGTGCTTGATGGGTGTGTGTGTGTGCCCTGCAGTGGGCTGGCACCCTGCCTGGGGATTTGTTCCTGCCTTGCGCCCTGTGTTGGCTGGGATTGGCTCCAGCAGCCCCTGTGACCCTGTGTTAGGATATAGCGGATTGGACAATGACTGACTTTTTCTATGTTTTTAGGTGACTATAATTCTTTTTACTTTGCACGTAACCTAGGTAATACATTTGTAAAGTGTGAAAATATCATTTTAATATAAAGTTTGATTATAAATAGAGATAAATTATTATGCATCGATATTATCAATTAGTTATGATGAGAAACAAAGAGATGATATTTGTATATTTCCTCTATCTCAGTATACAAGAAAGTTGAAGGGAGCACACTCCCCAATTTTTTTTTTAATTTTTTTTTTTACATCGTATGAGTAATTTAAAGCACTGTACAACAATTCTTTTGCACATCCTTTTCTTTGTTACAATAGATATACATTTTTGCATATCTTTATTTACTTACTTGCTTACTTATTTATTTTTATTTTTTTAATTTATTGTTACTTAGGAGACAGATGTATCAATTAGCAAACTCCTGACAATGAAGAGAGAGGATCTAGGAGAGGTAAGAATTTAATCCTAATATCTTTATTATAAGATTTCAAAAATCTTAAATGTTGGGATATGTAGAGTTTTGCCTGCATGTTTACTTTAGTAGTTTAAAAACATTGTTTCATTTCACAGTATCTTGCAGCAAAATGTTAAGTTGATACGTAGTCCACTCACAATATGATTATAGTTTATTGCTGTACATATAGGGAGAACATAATATTTCAATACTTTTTTTTTTTTTTTTAAGTATTGGTGTTACTTTTAGCAATACTTAATTTTGTATTAGGACATTGTTTAATAATATAGCTAACAATAAGTTTTTAAATGATTGGTGAGAAGTCGAGCAAAATTACACCTTTTATTGGCTAACTAAAAATATTACAATATGCAAGCTCTTGAGGCAACTCAGGCCCCTTCTTCATTAAATACATATGTACAGTACTATTTAGCTTAAACTGGAAATGTATGCACATTATAGTTTCTGATTATTACAAACCAAATGAGGAAACATATTAAACCTGTTGAAACATTTGAAAGACAAACACCGTAATTTATACATTAGACAAGTGAGTTTCAATTTATCTTAGCATTATATAAGCCACCAGTATCATAACATGTTTTCAAAGAAATGCACATATTGCCATTATTTGTGCTTGAAATAACTGCTATTTGTTGTTTTATAAGCAAATATGCTGCATACATTTGATTTGGCTAAGTCCTGAATTATGTTACGGGTTTAGGCTTTAGCTTGTTGAAGCATTCTTACCATTTAGTCAGCTTTCAACAAAATATAACAAAAGTCTCTGTCTTGAATTTCAGTACAGAAGTTGGGGTATTGCCTGTTTAAAAAATTTGCCTTGTTTAGCTCATAAAAGCAGAAAAATCTGCTGCTCTTTCATGGCACACAAAGTGGCTTTCCTGCTTGTGACTTTCATCTCACTAGGTAATTAGTTTAGAAATAAAAGTACATGATTCATGCTCACTTTGCACAATGAGGTCATAGATAGCTGTGAATTATTCTAGTTTTAACTTTTAGTATCATACAATAATAGCAACCTTAATCATTTTGTTAAATGCAGCAGCATAAAGAGTGGCGATTTGAGAATGGAGACTTTACATTCATTCTCTGCATGTAATTGACATAGCTGGTGTTGTCCATCCAACTATCTATCTTTTTTTCTAACTGGCTTATTCTTTCTTGTGGCTAGTTCACTGAGATGACAAAGAAAGATGCTCCATATGTTCCTTACAAAATTAAATTTATACAATGTTTCTAATGACAGGACATGTAATGTGTTAAAAAGTTGTATAACAGAAGAAACACAGTGTGTGTGGCTGTTAACACAGCATAACTCACTTCTGAAAATTAACTGTAAAGCTACTGTTACTGTTAATATTTATATGTATTACAAAATAAAACCTGTACTCTGGAATAATGGAGCTACATATAGTAAAAGCTACTTTTAAACTAGTCGAAGGCTGCAGTTTTTATGTGCTCACGTGTGTGTGTGTGTATATATATTTTTTTGTTTTGCAAAAAAAAGCTGTAATTGAGTGTAAAGTATGTATTATGTCACTCTTAACAAAGAATTATGATGTATGGTTAATGAGTCAATTTCTCACTTTTAGGCAGATTTAAAAATGTAATCTATGCATATTATACTCAATAATAAGACTATTTTGCTGAATTTATCTTTAATTCTGCTATTGGCGACATTATATTTAAGACAAAATTATAAAATACAGGAGGAGTGTATATTATAAATAATGCTAAAAAAAAAAAAAGTGCTAGGACATTCCTTTTTTTGTGTGAGCACAGGGGTGACTGGTGACTGATCTGTATTTTTATCTAGTATGCATCTGGAGACAAAAATCTTTCATTTTAATTTTTGATTAACAGATAGGAATCTCTGATCCTGAACAACAGAATGCAGCTTTGGCACTTGTTGAGAAAATTAATTTTGAGCAGATTGAACCCAGCAAGTTCCTGGATCTTCAAAACACAGATGAGAGGTAACTCATTTTAGTAGTATTACTAAAGTCTGTGGCTTTCTATCCTACTTGTGACCTTTCTGATATTAGGGATTTTGACACCACCAGAAATCCCCTTTGTGAATCAGAAATGATCTTCTGGTGCTGAAGTGTGTGTGATAAAGAAAGACAACATTCTAAGACTAGGCAAGACTCAGAGTAACCATCTGTTCGCTTGCTAAGTCTGAGTTGGGAAAGTACTTTTACAACATTAAAACGAAAAATGTTTCCTTTTAGGTGGTGTGCCATCATCATATTAATGTTGAGACAAAACATCTTGTACAGCTTATCCCCTTGGCAGCTCTTTTCCAACAAAAATTTGACAGTGACAGTGTATTTTGGAGTGCTACCCAGAAAGAACTTCATACTGGGATCAGAAGCTCCAGGGTCATGACTACTGAACTCCACAAAACATTTATTAGTATTTTTACTGTTATGGAAAGAAAGGGAATTGCAGTTGTTCTAAGAATTTTATTGTCAAATGATATATTTCCCTTAAATGATGCTAAAGTGGATACACTAAAATGTTTTAGAGTAAATTGCTCCAAAAGGGTCATTATTTTGGATTGATATGTCCAAAATGCTTTTTCTCTTCTGCGGTGGTTTTTGCACATCACATAGTTGGAAGCACGTGCATCTTCCTGATACAGTATGATAAACAAAGGCATTTTCAAAACACAAATAGTATCAAATGACTAATATGGTGATTTGTGTGCCTACTCAAATACAATAGACCATTTCATGTCAGGCAGGTATTTAACTATTTCTGGAATGTAACATGATCTGTAGCCTTAGGTTTTTGGCAAGGGCATTTACAAAAGCCTTAAGAATGCAGGCATGGCATAGAACTACAGACTGTATGATTGACAGATGAGCTGCTAATACAGTTATTGCAGCAAAGAGAGGAATGTGGAATGAGGGGCTTGTCGCTTTTCGTATTAAAAATCAAAGATTTAGATTTTGTCCAAAAGATATTTTCACCAATCTGTTTTTTCAAAGCATTAACCCTGTTAAAAATGTTAAACATGCTTCAGATGTATTTTGGAATATTTCCCAAACAAACGTGAGAGCATAAAAAATCATTTAGAATGATATGATAACAATGGGTCAGTTTATTATTTACAGAAAACCCAATAAAGGGCAGAAGTAGTAATAATAAGTTATTCAGTTTTGTCTGCTTTAAATTTCAAACATTTTTTCATAGGACCTATCATTACTGTTATACAGTAAGCAGCAGGAATTCAGAGCACAGTGTGAACATATAATAATAAGTTATTTTGAATGATTATACTTATATGAATTTAGAACCATAAAACAAGATTATTTGTGAATCAATACTGCAACCAGTAGTCTGCTTAAGTGAGGTGCCACACATGAATGTGCTAGTTCTTTTTCTTTTACGCTGCTTTTTTCATTTTTGCCTGATACATTCTTGCCTGCCTTCTTGAAAATGTGTTTTGTGAAGACAGTTAAAATCTTTAGCACTGAAATGTTCTAAACATGGTCTTATCTTTCCTACCTATACTGTTCACTGTTTTCTGCCTTTTGGAAACATTTAACAAACAAGAAGGCACCATTTACCCACCCAAGTTGCTGTAACTAATAATTATATCTCATTCAGATACTTTTTAAAGTTGTCACGTCTTCTACTTCAGCTACATAACTCAATACTTTATTCCAAATTTCAATGACCCATTGTGTGAGGAACAAGTAGTATGTTTTGGATTCTGTCTTGACTGCTGCTATCCGTAATTTTTACTGGTGCCCTCAAATATATGGGTCATTCTATGTCAAATCAAACGATTTTCCAGAATTCCCACCCATTTAGGTCTGAAAAATTTCTGAAACAAATACCAGGTGTACCTATGTTATCCAGGAGACACCCTGTAAAATTATTTTGATGTGAGATCAGTACTTTCCAACATATAACCAATTTTGTGTAGGGAGAATTATGTCAAATTTGACACTGATTTATTTTTTCATCAATTTCACAAGATAATATCTCAAGAACTAAACCACTTAGCAGGCTCAAATTTTGCATACTGGTACTTTTGTAGGTATGGTACGTAAGAAAAATCAAAATGTTTGATATAGATGACACCATCTGGTAAGAGCACACCTTCAAAAATGGAAAACAAAATTTGCCATGATTAGGCTTTCAGAAAGCGTTCTTCTGATACAGTCTGCTGAATTTTTTTCCATGTTTAAATATCTACACATCTTCAAAAGGTTATGAACAAACAAGAAAATGCATCAGACCTCCAGCAGACATTTCAAATGTGTAAAAATCATTTTGGGTCTAATTTTTAGACTAGCTTAATGCACTGTGGAAATGTCCAGACATTTTTAAAATAGTTTCCTGTATCATACATAGTCCCTTCTTTTCTAATGTGAATCTTTTGTTTTTCTTTTCCATTCTAAACATGGGTTAAATTCACCATTTGTCAATAATGATAATCGTCAAGTTTTTCATCACTAACTTGGGTAAAGGAATGGAAACAAATAAATCACCAAAGCCATATTAAATACAACTTCTTCTTCTTCTTCTTTCGGCTGCTCCCGTTAGGGGTTGCCACAGCGGATCATCATCTTCCATATCTTTCTGTCCTCTGCATCTTGTTCTGTTACACCCATCACCTGCATGTCCTCTCTCACCACATCCCTAAACCTCCTCTTAGGCCTTTCTCTTATCCTCTTACCTGGCAGCTCTATCCTTAACATCCATCCATCCATCCATTTTCCAACCCGCTGAATCCGAACACAGGGTCACGGGGGTCTGCTGGAGCCAATCCCAGCCAACACAGGGCACAAGGCAGGGAACCAATCCTGGGCAGGGTGCCAACCCACCGCAGGACACACACAAACACACCCACACACCAAGCACACACTAGGGCCAATTTAGAATCGCCAATCCACCTAACCTGCATGTCTTTGGACTGTGGGAGGAAACCCACGCAGACACGGGGAGAACATGCAAACTCCACGCAGGTAGGACCCAGGAAGCGAACCCGGGTCCCCAGGTCTCCCAACTGCGAGGCAGCATCGCTACCCACTGCGCCACCGTGCCGCCCTATCCTTAACATCCTTCTCCCAATATACTCCGCATCTCTCCTCTGCACATGTCCAAACCAACGCAGTCTGACCTCCTCTGACTTTGCTTCCTAACCATCCAACTTGAGCTGACCCTCTAATGAACTCATTTCTAATCCTATCCATCCTCGTCACCCCCAGTGCAAATCTTAGCATCTTTAACTCTGCTACCTCCAGCTCTGTCTCCTGCTTTCTGGTCAGTGCCACTGTCTCCAACCCTTATAACATAGCTGGTCTCACTACTGTCCTGTAGACCTTCCCATTTACTCTTGCTGATATCCGTCTGTCACAAATCACTCCTGACACTCTTCTCCACCCATTTCACCCTGCCTGCACTCTCTTTTTCACCTCTCTTCCACAATCCCCATTACTCTGTACTGTTGATCCCAAGTATTTAAACTCATCCACCTTCGCCAACTCTACTCCTTGCATCCTCACCATTCCACTGACCTCCCTCTCATTTACACACATGTATTCTGTCTTGTACCTACTGACCTTCATTCCTGTCCTCTCTAGAGCATATCTCCACCTCTCCAGTGTCTCTCTTCAACCTGCTCCTTACTATCGCTACAGATCACAATGTCATCAGCAAACATCATAGTCCACGGGGACTCCTGTCCATCACCATTGCAAATAAGAAAGGGCTCAGAGCCGATCCCTGATGTAATCCCACCTCCACGTTGAATGCATCCGTTACTCCTACCACAGACCTTACCACTGTCACACTTCCCTCGTACATATCCTGTACAACTCTTACATACGTCTTTGCCACTCCTGACTTTTTCATACAATACCACAGCTCCCATAACTTCATGCTGTGGCTCATCAATTTTATCCCCCTGTAGTTACTACAGTCCTGCACATCCCCGTTATTCTTAAATATCGGCACCAGTACACTACTTCTCCACTCCTCAGGCATCCTGTCACTTTCTAAGATTACATTAAACAATATGGTTAAAAACTCCACTGCCATCTCTCCTAAACACCTGCATGCTTCCACAGGTATGTCATCAGGACCAACTGCCTTTCCATTTTTGATCCTCTTCATAGCTGTCCTTACTTCCTCCTTCCTAATCCGTTGCACTTCCTGATTCACTATCTCCACATCATCCAACCTTCTCTCTGTCTCGTTGTCTTCATTCATCAGCCTCTCGAAGTACTCTTTCCATCTACTCAACACACTCTCCTCACTTGTATGTTTCCATCTTTATCCTTTATCACCCTAACCTGCTGCACATCTTTCTCAGCTCGGTCCCTCTGTCTAGCTAAACAGTACAGGTCCTTTTCTCCCACCTTAGTGTCCAACCTTTCATACAACTCATCATACACCTTTTCTTTAGCCTTCGCCACCTCTCTCTCTCTTCACCTTGCGCCTTATCTCCTTATACTCTTGTCTACTTTCTGCATCTCTCTGACTATCCCACTTCTTCTTTGCCATCCTCTTCCTCTGTATACTCTCCTGCACTTCCCCATTCCACCACCAGGTTTCCTTATTTTCTTTCCTCTGTCCAGATGTCAAGCCAAGCACACTTCTTGCTGTCACCCTTACTACATCTGCTGTAGTTGCCCAACTGTCTAGTAACTCTAACCCTTCCATCCAGTGCCTGTCTCACCTCCTCCCTGAATTCAACCTTGCAGTCTTCCTTTTTCAACTTCCACCATTTGATCCTTGGCTCTGCCCTCACTCTCTTCCTCTTCTTGATCACCAACATCATCCTACAGACCACCATCCTATGCTGTTTAACTACACTTTCCCCTGCCACCACTTTGTAGTCTTCAATCTCCTTCAGATTGACTCTTCTGCATAGGATGTAATCTACCACTCTTGTACGTAACCCTATGTTCCTCCCTCTTCTTAAAATACGTATTCACCACAGCCATGTCCTTCCTTTTGGCAAAATCCACTATCATCTGACCTTCTTCATTCTTCTCCTTGACACCATACCTACCTATCACCTCCTCATCTCCTCTGTTCCCTTCACCAACATGTCTATTGAAATCCGCTCCAATAACCACTTTCTGTCCCTTGGGTACACTGTTCATCACTTTATCCAACTCACTCCAAAAATCTTCTTTCTCATCAATTGCACACCCAGCCCACCTGGCCTTACTCCCTTTCTATTTAGTCTCTTGCACGCACAATATATCAACCTTCCTTCTCCCCATCACATCGGCTAACTCCCCTTACCAGTCATACTGCCAACATTCAAAGTTTGTACCCTCAGTTCCACTCTCTTTACCTTCCTCCTCTTGTCCTGCCTCCGGACACGGCTCCCCACTTTTCTTCTTCTTTGGCCAAAAGTAGCCCAATTGCCACCAGCACCCTGTTGGCTAATGGTACTGGTGGAGGTCGTTGTTAACCCGGGGCCTGACCAATCCGGTATGGAAGTTTGTATTTTTGTCCTAATATTGATTTGGCAAAATTTTACACTGGATGCCCTTCCTGACATAACTCTCTCCATTTATCCGGGCTTGGGACCGGCACAAAGAAACACTGGTTTGTGCATCCCTTTTGGCTGGGTTTTTTTTTTTTTTATCATTAAATACAACACTAGTTGCAATTAAACATTAACATCTTGGTATAGCAGCAGCAGGGAATGTGACCCATTTCATTTCTGTTACAATCGAAGTGCAGAGTGCAGGGCATCTTTGTCTTTGAGATCAAGATGGTACTGCCTCCCACTGACCGTTGTAGGTGCACTAAGCAGTACAATAACACACTAATGGCACCCAACAAATATCATCTCTAGGTGGCTAATGAAAAGACTGTGCAGGATAGTTTGGATGCATGAAACGTATCAGGATGTTTGATTCCGCTTCACTCGTGTCACAAATCACACCAATCAAACATTTTTCATCATACATACACCCAACATAGCCTCCAGTAGGGCACTGGTGTAATGTGAGGGAAGCATCTGATTCATCAGGAGTGTGATTGTGAGAGGACGGGATCTCAGCTGGTGCTTCAGTGGTGAATATTTCGACAGTCAATTGATTGTCTTCACCAGACACCTGGCTGACTTTGAGTTTGCCATCTTCTGTAGGGATATAGCAGGTGGTATTCTTGGGTGCCAGGTACTGTTTTGGCCATGGAAAATTGCATTCTATGTTCAGCAACATGTGATAGGACATCATCAGTTGATATGAAAAAAGTTTGACATTTTTGATAACTTACTCATTGGAAACTCGGTGATTACCATTATTGACACATGGTGTATTCAGCCTATGTTTTGGATGGAAAATAAACATGAAATTTTTGCATAAGAAAAGTAAGGTTTGTATTTTTAGAAAGAAGGGACAAAATTTTAAAAAATTTCTGTTCATTCCCATATGCTGTTAGGGTGCTCTGAAAATGAAACCCAGCATTTTTTGGATTTGAGAGGCCTGCTTTTCAAGCCTAGATACAGTTATTTTCTTGTTTATTGCTTTTTCAGTAAGCCTGCATAGTTATCTGAATAAGGAAAAAGTCAAAAGTCTATGTTGGTTACAAGTATGTGTTTCTGAGGCCTAAACATAGCTAAGCTAAAAACTCTAATTAAATTATGGCCAATTTCAAGGGGCTGCTTTGACCATGCAGGGTCATATTGACCAAATGTTTTAATTTCATCACATACTATACCAATTACTGTACCAGCATGCAAAGTCTGAGCCTGCTTAGTGATTTCGTTCTTGAGGTCTGACTTGTGAAATTTGATGGAAAACATGATGCCGGATAGAATGGACACCCCCCTCTACTTGGTAAACTTGCTGTATCTTGGAAAGTATTGATCTTGCATCAAAAAAAATTTACAGGGTGTCTCCTGATTAATTTGGGTACATGTTGTAATTTTTTCAGAATTTTTGAGTGCGAAGTGCGTGGGCCACTGGTTGATTTGACATGGAATGACCCATATGAAGCTGTTTAGCTGTAGGAATTAGCATTTTTGCATCATGACAAAAGGTTCTACTGTATAAATCCCTACACAAATTGTACCACCTCAAAACCAGCTCCCAGAAAGACAGAGGTAGTAGTGATAGTTGGGGACTGAATCATTAGGGGAATTGAAGCGTAATTGTGCTCCAGAAACAGAGAGTCTCACGGTGTGTTGCTTCCGGTTGCACAGGTGGGTGACCTCCCTGGAATGATTGATAGGCTCTTGGCCAGAGCTGGGGTGGATCCAGTTGTCATTGTCCGTGTTGGAACAAATGACATACATAAGGGTTGTCTGTCAGTTCTGTGATCCAAATTCAAAGAGTTCGGTGAAAGGCTGAGGAGCAGAACTGACAAGGTAGTCTTCTCTGAAGTTCTGCCTGTGTCACGTGCCAGTTCAGGTGAGATTAGAAGGCTTAAGATAGATAGACAGATAGATAGATACTTTATTAATCCCAAGGGGAAATTCACATACTCCAGCAGCAGCAGCATACTGATACAAAAAACAATATTAAATTAAAGAGTAATAAAAATGCAGGTAAAAACAGACAATAACTTTGAACAATGTTAACGTTTACCCCCCCACCCCCCCGGGTGGAATTGAAGAGTTGCATAGTTTGCGGGAGGAACGATCTCTTCAGTCTGTCAGTGGAGCAGGACTGTGACAGCAGTCTGTCACTGAAGCTGCTCCTCTGTCTGGAGATGATACTGTTTAGTGGATGCAGTGGATTCTCCATAATTGATAGGAGCCTGCTGAGCGCCCGTCGCTCCACTACTGATGTCAAACTGTCCATCTCCATGCCTACAATAGAGCCTGCCTTCCTCACCAGTTTGTCCAGGCGTGATTTGTCCTTCTTCTTAATGCTGCCTCCCCAGCACACCACCGCGTAGAGGAGGGCGCTCGCCACAACCGTCTGATAGAACATCTGCAGCATCTTATTGCAGATGTTGAAGGACGCCAGTCTTCTAAGGAAGTACAACTGGCTCTGTCCTCTCTTGCACAGAGAATCAGTATTGGCAGTCCAGTCCAATTTATCATCCAGCTGCACTCCCAGGTATTTATAGGTCTGCACCCTCTGCACACAGTCACCTCTGACGATCACGGGATCCATGAGGGGTCTGGGCCTCCTAAAATCCACCACCAGCTCCTTGGTTTTGCTGGTGTTCAGGTGTAGGTGGTTTGAGTCGCACCATTTAACAAAGTCCTTGATGAGGTTCCTATACTCCTCCTCCTGCCCACTCCTGATGCAGCCCACGATAGCAGTGTCGTCAGCGAACTTTTGCACGTGGCAGGACTCCGAGTTGTATTGGAAGTCCGATGTATATAGGCTGAACAGGACCGGAGAAAGTAGTCCCCTGCGGCGCTCCTGTGTCGCTGACCACAATATCAGACCTGCAGTTCCCGAGACGCACATATTGAGGTCTGTTTGTAAGACAGTCCACGATCCATGCCACTAGGTATGAATCTACTCCCATCTCTGTCAGCTTGTCCCTAAGGAGCAGAGGTTGGACGGTGTTGAAGGCACTAGAGAAGTCTAGAAACATAATTCTTACAGCACCACTGCCTCTGTCCAAGTGGGAGAGGGATCGGTGTAGCATATAGATGATGGCATCCTCCGTTCCCACCTTCTCCTGGTATGCGAACTGCAGAGGGTCGAGGGCATGTTGGACCTGTGGCCTCAGGTGGTGAAGCAGCAGCCTCTCCATGGTCTTCATCACATGTGAGGTCAGAGCGACAGGCTGGAAGTCATTCAGCTCACTAGGACGTGATACCTTTGGGACTGGGGTGATACAAGATGTTTTCCAAAGCCTCGGGACTCTCCCCTGTGTCCAGGCTCAGGTTGAAGATGCGCTGTAGAGGACTCCCCAGCTCCGACGCACAGACCTTCAGCAGTCGTGGCGATACTCCATCTGGACCTGCTGCTTTGCTGGCACGAAGTCTCTTCAGCTCTCTGCTCACCTGCGCTGCTGTAATTGTGGGTGGGGATGTCTCTCCTATGCTGGTATCAGCAGAAGGATGGGTGGAGGGTGTAGTACTCAGAGGTGAGAGTGGGTTAGGGTGGTCAAACCTGTTAAAGAAGTTGTTCATTTGGTTTGCTCTCTTCACGTCTCTCTCGATGTTGGCACCCCGCTTCGAGCTGCAGCCAGTGATGATCTTCATCCCATCCCACACTTCCTTCATGCTGTTATTCTGCAACTTCTGCTCCAGCTTTCTCCTGTTCTACTCCTTCGCCGTCCTGAGTTGGATTCTGAGTTCCTTCTGCACGCGCTTGAGCTCATGTTGATCACTGCCTTTAAAAGCCCTTTTCTTCTGGTTCAAAAGGCCCTTGATGTCACTTGTAATCCATGACTTGTTGTTAGCATAGCAGCGTACAGTTCTTACTGGAACTACAATGTCCATACAGAAGTTGATGTAGTCAGTAGTGCAGTCAACAACTTCCTCAATGTTTTCACAATGTGATCCTTGCAGGATATCCCAGTCAGTAGTTCCAAAGCAGTCTCTCAGTGCCTGCGCTGCCTCAGGGGACCACTTCCTGAATGAGTGTGTGGTTGTAGGTAGGACCCTCACTCTTGGTTTGTAGTGATTCTGAAGCAGAACCAGGTTATGATCTGCTTTCCCAAGCGCAGGCAGTGGGGTGGCGCTGTATGCGTCTTTAACATTTGTATACAGTAAGTCAATAGTCTTATTTCCCCGGGTGTTACAGTCCACATACTGGGAGATGGCAGGTAATGTTTTGTCCAGCGTCACATGGTTAAAATCTCCAGTGATTAGCACAAGTGCCTCAGGGTGCTGCGTTTGCAACTTAGCAACAGCAGAATGGATGATGTCACTCTCCACGTCCGCCCGAGGAGGGATGTAAACAATAACAACAATGACGTGTCCAAACTTTCTGGGCAAGTAATAGGGAAATGCAACTTGTGTCTTAAAACTTGCAGGGTGCAGGGTACAAGGGTATACGTTTATGGGGCATTGGGACTCCTTTTGGAAAAGATGGGACCTGTTCCGCCATGACTGGTTACATCTGAACTGGAGGAGCACCAATGTATTGGGGAGGCATATGAGTTGGGTAGTCAAGGATTGTTTAAACTAGGGAATGGGGGGGGGTTCAGGGAGTTTAGGACAGGCCAGGTTTAGATCTATGCATGGAGGAACAAGCAGCAGTGTAGAAATGAAAATGCGTAGTAATGTAAATTCTAAGCCAATATTTAAATGTAGAAGGAGTAACACATTAACTCTTTGAGGGCTGATTTTTTCCAAAGATCTGTTTCCTGAAATTGTTTCGTACATACGGTAAATCAACATAAAATGTCTCGTGCTGTGCATGCTGTAGGTGATATCGGTGTCTGTTCACGATTTCTGGCAGCAGCAGTTGCGTGAGGCCAGTGGTGGCAGTCGCAGTGCATCACAATCCGGTTTGTACCTCGTGTCATCGTAAGTGGCGGTCCTCCCAGGCGAACGTTGCTGTAAGCGCATTAGCTACACAGACGTATTCAGCACCACGATCAGCTGATGCTGGTACCTCACTTTCATTTTCGATCTCCAACTCCAGATCACTCGCATAAAAATCAGAGTCTGAGAAGTCAGATTCAACGATAGTACGCAAAACATCATCCACGGAGAATTTTGCTTTGCCCATTTGCTTTGGTCTCTCGCCAGATCTCTTCGCTACTCAGGCACGCGCAGAGAATCAAGGTCTGAAGCTACCTTTCCTTCTAGCAAAGAGAGTCAAACTAAAATAGAACAGTGAGTTTAGTCGCAGTTTACAGCTGATTCCCGTCCTCTACCCCTGAATTTTGACAAAAGTCGACATCCACCCTGAAAGAGTTAAAAAATAGCTTGCTTTAATCCTAGAAGTATCAAAAATAAGGTAAGTGAGTTGGAGCTGTATGTAGCAGAGCATAATTATTATATTATAGAAATAATGGAAACTTGGCTAAACAACAAAGATGGAAATGAGTGTTACATAAAGGGATACACATTTTTAGGAAGGATAGACAGAACAGAAAAGGAGGTAGGGTTACTGTTTATGAATAAACAGAATTTAAATGTAAGTCCTCTTCAGTTGGATGATGAGCCCCATCTTAGTGAGGACATGTGGCTTTGCATGGAAAATATTAGGGAAAGAGGTCTTATTTTAGGAATGTGTTATAGACCACTCAACTCAGACAGTAATTTCAACACACATCTTTTTAGTAATATCAAAAACGCAAGTTTATAGGGAAATAATATAGTCATGGGGGACTTTAATTTTCTAAATATTAACTGGGATAATCTTGCAGATGGAGGAGCACAAGAACACAAGTTTTTAGAAGTAATCAGTGACTGTTTTTTAACACAGCATGTTTAAGCACCAACATGGGGTAAAGCTTGTATTGATTTAGTATTTTGTAATAATCAAGATAGAATTGAGGGTGTAGAGGTGATTGAACCACTAAGGTCAAGTGACCATAATATAATACAATTCTCAGTATTTTGTGAGAGTGCAGATGCAAAGACTAAAATTGTTAATTTGAACTTTGGTAGGGCAAATTTTGAACAGATAGGGCAAAGTTTAAAGAGGATAGACTAGGGTAAGCTTTTAAATGTGGAGACAGGTCGAGGAGCAGTGTAACAGGTTTAAAAATGTTGTACATGTTATGCAGGACAGATACATACCTAAATTTGGAATTAATAGGAAATTTAAAAAAACTCCATAGTGCATTAATAAAGATTTAAAAAAGAAACTGCAAAGGAAAAAACTGCTTTATAAGGCATATAAAACTAATGGCTGCAAAGTTAATCTTAAAGCATATGAGAACATGAGAGCAACCATTAAAAAGGATATGAGGGAGGCTAAAATACAGTTGGGGAGGAATATAGCATTTAAGGTTAAAGAAGACCCCTGAGAGATTCTTTCAGTATTTTAGTAGTAAAAGAACAGTTAAGTAGGAGGTGAAGTGCATCAGAAATAGTAAAGGGGAATTAAAAGATACAGACAATGAAATAGCGGATACCCTAAACTTACATTTTTTTTGAGGTCTTCCACAAGTAAGCAAGTGAATAACCTCCCAGAGGTAAATGGGGACTACTAAGGTGGTACTGAGGGATTTGGAAATTGTAGAGGGAGAAACACTGCTCAGATTAAATAATTTGAAATCAAACAAATCACCAGGACCAGATGATATTTACCCTCGTGTTCTTAAGGAGGCTAGCGAGTACATATTTAACCCCTTGACACAAATTTTTAGGAAGTCACTGCGCACTGGAGAGATTCCGAAGGACTGGAAAATGGCAAATATCATCCCATTATATGAAAGGGTGATAGGGCAGATCCAAGCAACTATAGGCCAGTAAGTTTAACATGCATCACAGGAAAATTAATGGAAGGAATTATTAAGGATAAGATTGAGCAACACCTTGTAAGGACAAGAGTTATTAGGAACAGTCAGCATGGGTTCAGAAGAGGGAAGTCATGTTTTACTAACATGCTGGAATTCTATGAGGAGGCAACAAAAGGATATGATCAAAGTGGATCATGCTGTATGATATTATTTGTCTTGACTTTCAGAAAGCCTTTGGTAAAGTGTCACATGAGAGGTTTAGCATCAATCTAAAAGAAGTGGATGTTCAGGGTGATGTTTTTAGATGGGTGTAGAATTGACTCAGACACAGGAAGGCAGAGGGTGATGGTGCGATGAACCTCATCAGAATTGGCAGATATTAAGAGTGGTGTTCCACAGGGGTCAGTGCAAGGGCCACTGCTATTTTAAATATAAATAAATTATTTAGATAGGAATATAAATAACAAGCTGGTTAAGTTTGCAGATGATACCAAGATATGTGGATTAGCAGATAATCTGGAATCCGTTATATATCATTACAGAAGGATTTGAATAGCATGCAGGCTTGGGCAGATTTATGGCAGATGAAATTTAATGTTTGTAAATGTAAAGTATTTCTCATAGGAAGTAAAAATGTTAGGTTTGAATACACAATGGGCAGTCGGAAAATCGAAAGTACACCATATGAGAAGGATTTAGAAGTCCTAGTGGACTCTAAGCTATTGACTTCCCTACAGTGTTCAGAAGCCATTAAGAAGGCAAACAGAATGTTAACTCATATAGCACGATGTGTGGAGTGCAAGTCCAAGGAGGTTCTTCTCAAGCTTAATAATGCACTGGTGAAGCCACATCTTGAGTACTATGGGCAGTTTTGGTCTCCAGGCTACAAAAAGGAGATAGCAGCACTAGAAATGGTCCAAAGAAGAGGAGCTGGGCTGATTCCAGGGCTACAGGGGTTGAATTATGAGGAAAGGTTTAAAGAGCTGAGCCTATACAGTTTAAGCAAAAGAAGATTAAGAGGAGACATGATTAAAGTGTTTAAAATTATGAAGGGAATTAGTACAGTGGATCGAGACTGTATTTTAAAATGAGTTCATCAAGAACACTGGGACACAGTTGGAAACTTGTCAAGGGTAAATTTTGCACAAACATTAGGAAGTATTTCTTTACACAAAGAACGCTACATTTGGAATAAGCTACCAAGTAGTGTGGTAGACAGTAAGGCTTTAGGGACTTTCAAAACTCAACTTGATATTTTTATGGAAGAAATTAGTGGAGGGGACTGGTGAGCTTTGTTGGGTTGAATGGCCTGTTCTCGTCTAGATTGTTCTAATGTCTTGATTCTCCCTGCTAATGGAGATGGAGGGTAGAACATCTGTTCACAATTTGTTTGATGTTTTTCCCCATTTTGATAGCAAAATTTTGTTGAAAAGATGTTTATACTTGTGACGTTTACCCCTAGATATTTAGACTGTTCTGATAAAATAAATGGATAAATGCCCAGTTTAGTATTGTGTGCTAGACAGCTCACTGGATAAAGCACTCTTTTGAAATTCTGCCAATGCATTAAAGGACTACTGGTAAGGATGTTTGTGCGTCGTCTGTATACAGTACCATATCATCAGCATATATTGATATTTTCTGTTCAAGTTCTTATCCGATGATAATACCTTTTATCTCTAATGCATTTTGAAAGTGAATGGGTTAATGGCAGTTGGTGATAGGGACACCATTGTCAAGTACCACATTTTAGTCTGAAGTATTTTGAGATAATGCTGTTAATATAGACAGAGGCTTCTGGACTAGTATAACATAGTTTTATCCATCCACATATCCAACCAAACCCAAATTTGTGCAATGTGGTGAATAGGTAACCCCATTCCACCATGTCAAATACCTTTTTTCATCCAAAGATAAGAAGATCTCTGGTGGGTTAGATTTTAAGGGTGAGTATATTATATTCAAGAGATGCTGTAGATTAGAAGCTAAATGTTTGCCTTTAATAAATATGGTTTTGTCTTGTGATATTACAGAAGTAAGCACTTTCTCAATCTTTCTAGCTAGAACTTTGGAACGTATCTTAACATCATTATTCAGAAATGAAATTGGTCTGTATGATGCACATTGTAATAAGTCCTTATGTTTCTTTGGAAAGATGGTAGTTAATATTTGCCGAAACAGTTTGAGGTAGAATTTTGTTGTGTCTGGCTTCTTTAGACATTGGTAATAATAATGGAGCTAATTTATTGGAATTTTAGCCATCAGTAGCCATCAGAGCCTGCTGCTTTCCCACTTTGGAGTAAGTTTATAGCATCCAGTAATTCTGCGAGTGTCAGAGGTTTGTCCAGTTACTCTGCACTAAGATTATCTAGCGCTGGTATTTGTAATACAGTTGATCCCTGAAATTCACACGGGTTACGTTCCTAGAGCACCCACGAATTGTGAAAAACTATGAATTTTGGATGTGGTCAAAAATGCCCATAAATGCCTATTTTTATAGTTTAAGCCCTAAATATGCCCCCAAAACACTTTTAATTTCATTTCAAACTCAGCTTAATACATTACTCTAAAAAAAAAAAAAAAAATAGAATGTAAAGGTAAACCGATATACTGTATAGTACTGTACTGCTATGTCTCCCGCAGTGCTAGAATGTAAAAATTACCGATGTTACCCCTATATGTACTGTAATTCATGCAAGTGCATTTTCTTTGGTATGCGCTGTCGTTTTCTTTGGTATAATACAGTAATCTTAATACATAGTTCGCCAGTCTCCTCACTCACGTCCGTCCGAAGCTGAATGTGCAGTCGCCTTCTGCGCACGTCGCCATCTGCGCATGTCCAAAGCCGAATGCGCAGTCGCCTTCTGCGCAGCTGCCCGAAAAACCTTACGAGACCAACATCGCAGCTGATTTACGGCCATGAAAATTCAAGGAGAGAGGCAACTACGGCTGCAAAATTTCAAAGAGAAAGGAGACTTCGACCGACATCCAACCCCAACATCGCGGGAGGTGGCTGATTTACGGCCGCAAAAATTAAAAGAGAAAGGCGACTTCGATTAAAGCTCTAGAGGCCTGAAAGGCGATTTCGACTACAGCTCAAGGCCTAATTACGCATTCATTCAATACTCCTATATCAGGTTTGTGGTGCTTATACTTATTACTATTCCACTTGTGCCCGCTTCATCTTACGTTATCGAAACGGGCTCTTTGTCTAGTTAATTTAATAAAAAATACAGTAAAATGTATGGGTACTCACCAATAATGAATGATATTGATTGAAGATGATTAAGGTATGTAATGAAGATAATGACTACACAGCAAAACAGAGGATTTACAGCTCCTCGGGTGGCGCCTCTTCTTCAGGCGCTTGGGCGTCATCTTAGAGCTTTAAGAAGAACAAAACGAAAAACACGAGAACACTCAGTGAAACACTCGAGATAGCTACACGCGGTAAACTGTTATGATACGGGAATTATGGGCTGCATCTGCCGGAGACGCATCACAGGGCAGCGGCCAATCAGCAGCAAGGAGAAATGAATAACGCTCTCGGATTGGCTACTTTCAAACCTCCAGCCTCGGAGTATTGGGGTATTTCACCATCCCAAGCCGTGTTTTCCTCTACGGTTGCTTTGTGTTCTCTTTACAGTACAGTATTGCCACGATAAAAGACATAAAAAAATTGTGGAGGATATTTGCATCTTCCGCAACCAATTATTAGTTAGGTTCTAAGGAAAATCCGCAAACGACTGAGACAGCAAAGTGTGAACCGCGACTTCGCGAGGGTCAACTGTACAACAAAAACTCATTAGAATGTGTCTTGTCGTCTTCTTTAAACTGATCAGAATATAAGGACTTCTAGTAATCTCTAAATGTGTGGGTTATATTTTTATGGTCAATGATTTTATCTCCATCTCTGCTGGTAATTTCTGTTACTGCGTTGCAAATTTCCTGCTTGTGGATTTGTTGAGCTTAGATCTTATTAGTCTTCTTTCCATGTTCAGTTTGTTTTGTTCTCAAGACGTCAAATTCTGATTGCAGAACCTTTTTTCTGATATAAAGTGTCTCATTTGGAGACTGGCATATTCTAGATAAATTCTGGTCATTTTGCTGAATTACTCTGACACCTTCATGGTCTCCAGTTTTTTTTTTTTTATGGGAAAAATATGAAATAACCTGTCCCCTTAAAAATGCCTTTCAGAGTATTCTTGCAGAGACTTCTGAGGAAGCATTTGTCTCTTAAAAAAATCAATAAAATCAATTTGTTTGGAGGTGAATCCTGTAAAGTTCTCATCTGCTAATGACAGGGGGTTAGGATGCCAGCTACAAAATGAGTGTGTAGGGCATAGTGATTAAATTTTCATGATCAGAGATAACAGTAGCGTCGTACTTGCAAGATTTGATAGTGGGCAATACATTTCTATAAATGAATAATTAGTTCTTGAGTAACTATGATGTATTTGTGAGAAGAAGGAATATTCTCTTCAGTTTGGATTTAAAAATCTCCATGGGCCTGATTAAGTCATCATCCATTACAAACTGTGTGATTGTTTTTGGGAGTATTAAATGTTATTGCCACTATAGTTGAAGACTTATCAAGGTCTGGATTTAAAACACAAAGTCTCCAGCCTTAATAATTTAATGATTTATAATAATAATTTAATTTAATGCTCATATTAGAAATAGATGCAAGTACATTTTGGATAAAATCTCTGTCATCCACATCAGGAGCATAGATTTTTATCAGAATTACTTCGAATTTGAATAAATTACCCATCACCATGACCCATCACTCTTCAGGATCAGATACGATGTCTGATGCTACATATAAGAATGTTTTATGCATTGTGATTCCCACACCTCTAGTTATCTTTGTATTAGCTAGAGTAAAAAATTTGGCCAATCCAATCTTTTGACATTTTAATTGTACCTTACTTATTAAATGAGTCTCCTGTAAAAATACAACCTTGGCATTTATGCCTTTTAGGTGAGAGAATATTTTTTTTCCTCTTAAGATCGTGATTGAAACCTTTGACATTAAAGCTTACAAGTTTACTGCTTGGTCAGAGAAACATTGCTTTTGAACTTTTGAGGACATTTTGTAATCTTAAGTAAAAGTAGTGCGTTGTTTCATAAATTAGCTTTAACCTTGATTCCATATTATTGCCAGGTATTATGGCTAAGGAGCATGTTATTATGTTGGCACTTAGTTATTGGGGTGAAAAAGATAAATAACAATTAACTTGCTCTCTTTCTCTCTTGCCCTCCCCCATTTTGCCTCCCCAAGTGATGCTATACCACACATCACAGATTTCCAGTCCTCTGACATGCCAAGAGACTGGGCACATCCAAAACAAAACAAACCCAACCGTGATGTGGTAAGAATTGAAATTGAGATATCTTGTGATTGTACAGTCCAGATACAAATAAACTAAGGAATGATGTTGAACAGTTCCCTTTGGGGAAAAAAGAGAGGAATTTTTCATTTTAATGACACTTTAAATTACTCAATGGTTACCAAATTATACATTTATTTAATAGAATAAATTTCAATATATTAACTGAAAAAAGTAGTGAAAAAGGAAATAATGTAGAATGTATAGTTACAGCAAATGTTACATTACAGACCACTTTGCAAGCAGACTCTTTTTTGCATTACCAGGACATATGACTCATGTTCATATTTTAGATGATTTTGGGATCAGTCTTTTTAGCTCTTTTTCTGCTTCTTTAGGAGAACTAAAGATGTAGAATTGGCCATTAACAATCACTGTGTTTAGCTGGAATCAAGAGGCTGTATCTCATTTCAGCTTTGTGTAAGCGCTGTTTAATATTATAGAATTCAGCTTGTTTGGCAGCTGCTGAAGGAGAGCAGTCTGGGAAAATATGAAAGTGGTTATTTTCAAATATAAAATCTTTTCTGTCTGAGAATCAGCAACACATTTTCTTTAACCTGTAGTTAATCAAATTGGACAGTCAGACCTCTTGGTTTTGAGGCATTCGATCTCAGAAGCCCAATTTATAGTCGTCCTCAGATTATTTTAGAAAATAGTTCAGCTATGAATTTCACTGAATGTGGACATTACGGTTTTCAGGGAGGCGTTCACTTCTGATGTAGTTCCTTCTATATGTATCTTCAAATGCAGCAATTTTATCACCAAACACTTTGCATTTGTATTCTGCCGCAGCTAGATTTTTGTGTGCGGCAGATGTCAGTTGTTCAGCTTCTTTAGTAGGCGTTATACATGTTTCCTTAACTACTTCCACGTGAGCACCAAGTACTCTTATTCTTAATTTTGTTCCATATTTTCCAGTATTTATTCATCAATTCTTGCTACATTTTTTTAAAGTTTACATCAAAGTTATTGCTTAAATGTACCTACAGGTCTTTTATATCCTGATGCAGCTTGTAACTAAATAAAGGATTTCTTCCGATGGTTTAAAAAAAAGCTACGTAACACCACTACCAGGGGAGCACTGTCTCCAACGTCCATCTCTCGCAATGGACAAAACCAAAATTCCTAAAAATAATTCTATTGAGTGAAAGGGGTGCGGGTTGGCTGATTGTGGGACTGGGATGGAGGTCGTCTTCAAAGTCCAAATGTGCAATTGTTTCGATTACAAGTGAAGGAAAAAAGGGGAGACAAAACTATCTGAATATACTGCTAAAAAAATGATGTGGCACATGTGTTTTTGTTAAAATATTTATTTCTTGATGAGGGCTTTGTTTTTCTTTGAATGAACTTGTTTCAATTAAAAGTCAGATGTTTCTCATTTTGTTCAGTGGAAGATGATGGTTCTTCAGCAAATAGTGATTTTTTTTCTAACCCATTTTACTAATTGTTATTATATACAGTATATGCAAAAACTCAGAAAGACTGAACTTGTCTTTTCTCTGGAATTACATCAATTAAATAGTGGGGGCATAAGTGACACTTGGTTCTAAATGAAGTTATCACTTAATTATTTACATAACCCATGCACATAAATATATAGATATTTTTAAGCACACAGTAAAGTAGTTCTAAACTGATTAACATAAACAGAATCAAGCGATACCTGTCCAGTAACATTATCACTGAACTATGGCCAATTAACTACAGAGGAGAGGAAAACAAAAACTCCAGCCCACAGCCTCCCAGGAGAAAGTAAACCTCTGGGAGGTAGTCACTTATAAAAGACAAAATCTGAAACAGTCACAGTCAGGGAAATATAGGCCAAGTAGTTGTCCACCCCTTCCTCGGCACTGTTTTTCCCCTAACATGTCATAACTAAAGCCTCATTTTTCACCTTTCATACATCCTCTCGATCTGCTGCTGTTAAACTTCTCTGTATTTTTCCTTTATATTCCGCTCTCACTCACTTTGTTGATTAGAATAAACAAAGGAACATCTGATGATGTAATCTCAGATTCCTGCTGCAACTTCTAACAACAAACACAAGCTGCAGTGTCTACTCATCAACAAAGAAAACACATAATCACTGCACAAAAACATAAACCTTACAATCTATACCAATGACAAAAAATCTTACCTTTTTCTTACTGGTTCTATTATACAATTGTCTTATTCTACTTTTAACCCTATTCCTTCACCTCAAATTGCACTTATCCCCCTGTGATGTTCGCATATATCCATAACTCGATACGATGCCTTTATGGTCTCAAGACATTATATATATCTATATATATATATATAAAATCCTTATGTGCGTCCAGGTGTCCGTGTGTGGGTCTCTTCTGGTGAAGTGCGCATGTGCGGGGCACAGTGCGATGCGCGATATTACTGTCAGTATTACTGCGAGAGGAAATTAAAGGTACACAATACAGTGATGCATATTACAGCCTCATACAAGCCAGTATTACTGTCAGAGGAGATTAAAGGCATATTACTGACGCGCACGCCTGTTTTACCACCAGAGAAAATTAAAGGTATATTACGGACGTACAAGACGGTATCCTTCAATAAGGGCGCGCACAAAAAGGCGAGCCTCAAAAGGGCGACCTCAATTGGGCGCAGTGAATAAAGGCGCGTGTAAATAAAGATCTGCACCTTTGTTGCTCTTCACATATTCCAGAGCCATTTGAACTAAATTATCTACGAACACTCAATTGAGGTCGCCCTTTTGAAGCTTGCCTTTTTGTGTGCGCCCTTATTGAATAGAGCCGTACAAGACAGTATTACTGTCACAGAAAATTAAAGACACACAATACACTGCGGCAGCCCTCGAAGAACGGTCAGCTCAGCAAGTAAACATCAACAAAAGAAAGGCTGAAAGAAAGAAAAATACGACCAACAAAAAGAATGAGGTCAAAGTCCCTTGCCATTTAACTCTTTTAGGGCGGATGTCGACTTTTGAAGGCGGATGTCGACAAAAGTCGACATCCAGGGATAGAGGGCGACAATCAGCTGTTAATGGCGACAAATCTCACTGTCACGTCACAGGCATTCCCTCTGTGCTTGGAGGAATGCTAGACTCGTTGACTCGGCAAATAAATCTTGCGTGTGCGTGAGTTGCGAAATGTAAACAGGCAAGATGGCACCGACATGTGAAAAGGCAGCGAAGCAAGTGCAGAAAAGAAAACACTCGCATTATGCGCATTATCGCGGAGTCGGACTCTTGATTTTTCAGAATCGGACTTTATTGGCAGTGATCAGGAGATCGAGCAAGAGAGTTAGAAGCAGGCATCAGCTGATCAGACACCAGCCGATGCCGCGCCAGCGGATCTGCTGCCAGTTGCGTGCCTTCGCGCAGCCGATGCATCTACGGCAAGGTTCGCATGGGATAAATACACAGACATTGATCCGTTGAGAGCCGATCTGGCTACCGGAGTTTACAAGACGGCATGGCTTGCTGTTGGACACGACAGATCACCAGCTGCTGTACTTCAGGCTGCACTCTCCTGATGCTGCTTTTCAGCTACTGTCAGACGAGACAAACAGGTAGGCAGAGATTTTTTTTGAATCGCGGGCTGCGTTTGCATCGCATTCTCGTTTTTCAAAGTGGAAACCCACAACGAAAGACGAGATGAAGCGCGCTGTGGCATTACAAATAGAGATGAGACAGAATTGGTGATATAACTTCAGGGAGCATTGGTCCAAACGTGTTTTGTCCCCTGGTGGCTTAGGTACGTGCTGCTGCAAAGTTTTATTCACTTCTGTAATAAACAGAAGCAAATCCCATGGGGTGAGCCAGGCTATAATGCCATACATAAAGTTCATAAAGTTTCAGAAGATGAAAAGAGGTGACAATACGGTTTTCATGCTGGCAGAAAACTTGGTGGCAGTGGCATGGCATGATGGCAAATGGGTGACTTGTCTCTCTACAGTACACACTAACAATATATGTTAGAAAGTGCAGCAACAGACAATTGAAAAATAGGCACCAAAGCAACACGTATAGTAAGGAGTGCAATGTGGCAATGACTGAAATTGGCTGCTTTGAGCGAGATCAGACTGTGCTGTGTAAAATGTATGTGATATGTATGTGAAATCATAGAGTATGCAGGCTCATACAACATGCAAGACAGTAACATTTGTCAAAAGGAAATATTTTTTGTTGATTTGATATGTTAAACAATTGCTTTGTGTTCTTTTTTAAAAAATGTTAGTTTTTGGAAAAATATTCAGCCCTGGGAGAAAAGAAACAAAAAAAAAATTAGCCCTAAAAGAGTTAATATAGACTGTTCCTACTAATGTTTATGCACTACTGTTCTAGCGCCCGTTATTTTAACGGGCTAAATGACTAGTGTATGTATGTGTATATAATATATATATATACGAATGCCGTGAATGTAATTACCCCGATCTACATGCTGTCAAATAAACGAACCACACGCCGTGGCGCAACGCTAGGGGCTTCGCCTCTAGCGCTGATGTCCGAGGTTCGATTCCCGTAAGGGAGTGCAGTGAGTGTGTACGCCTGATGAGCCCAGAATTAGGGCGAAACACGTGTCGCGTACTCTTTGCATTTATTTGACAGTAAAACTATTGCAACCATATATATATATATATATATACACACACAGTATATGCGCATGAAGCATCCTGCACTTAAACTGCTTGAATCGACTCTAAGAGTCACTTGAACCGAAGACAAGAAGTCTCTAAAAGTTAATTGAACCACTCGAGATGAAGACTAGAAGTCTCCAAGAGTTAATTCTAATCCTATTTTAATGACCAATTCCTTTTCTTAGTAGGACATATGCTCTGTCTAATGGATAAATGGCTTTTAACCTAACTAAACTAAAAGCTATCCTAACTTTAGACAGAAAACACTCCGAATGGCTTGGGATATAACCCAGTGCCTTATCCCCAAAAGAACAAATTAACATGCCTCCTCCTACCATGTCAGGTCTGACAATCACATTCTCCGGAGGGGAGTCCCGCACAGACGGGAACGTGTCCATTCTAATTTCGCATTGTTGGCTTCGCATCTTTTGAGATTCTGCTGGGAGTTCCCTCCAGGGTATGGAAAGCCTTAACGTTGGGTGCCAGAAACTGTGGTATAAATTTTACTTCTTATTGAAGAAACATCCTCTAACTGGACAAATCAGTAATCAGGCAGGAGAAAAGCTATTCGTTGTATCTTTTAATTACTCCTCAGCAAAATGCCTTGGAGGGAGCATTCTTCAAAAGTAGGCCATTACAGCATGGTCAGAATGATCAGAGAAACAAGGAATAGAGGTTAATTTTATAAACAATTGAATTCACATACAGTGCCAATCAATGCAAACATTTACTCTGGTTGGTTTGTTGGTTTACACCCAAATAACCCTACTATATATATATATAATATATATATATAAAATCCTAAGCCTGAAAGTACAATGATTTTGTGCAACGATTTTATGTCACTTTTTTTGTCATACATTAAATTAGGCTTATTTTAAAACCTACATATATATGTTTAGTGTCCTTCTTTTCAGAATTTATCAAACTTTAACGTGATGTTATTAGATTTTCAGATTATTTTCCATTTTTAAATTATAAACTAAAAAATATCAAGAACTCGTGTCCCATGAAACGAGACTTAACCAAGAGTGCCAAGAGATTTAACCATGCCTGGGGCCAGAAATAAAAGACTAAGAGTAGAACAGCTGCGGTACAGGGTTTTAAATGTTTGAAGCATTGCGCAAGATGCAGATCATGCAGCACAGCAGCAGCAGATCGAGCAAAGAGGAGGTAAGAAAAACTGTATTTGTATCCCATTGTATCACTATTTTAAGAGGGGGTTTCGGAGGAGCGACCGCATCTCCTTGGGGTGCGTTTAGCCCCCCTCTTCACAAAGTGAGCGACAGACTGGCCACAACTGGGTGTTGGGTGCCTTAGGTGCCAGAGGGCCTTGCCCCACTAGTATAAAATAAAAGTCTATTATATTATATTCTGGTTCTTCTTATAACTTTGAGTTGAGCCACCACCCTTGAAATTTCTATGCATATAACAACTGTCCATTCTGGTTCTTTACAGGATATCTGCTGATTTCTTAATCATCTTTCAGTACATTTTGTTGTTCAATTGACCTTTATCTGTTTTCCTGATATCCCTGCAAAGGTTTCTGGCATTTTATTAACCCTTTATGGTAATTCTTTAAGATGAAACCTATGTTACTCTAAAATTATTCTTCCCCAGTTTCTGTTTTTATCAGCTCCCCTGCAGCTCACTCTGAGGCTGGTCATTAACATGTTATAATGCCATGTTTAAGAGGGTGATTGATTGAGAATTCTACATTTCGCCCTACTCTAAAATTGCCAGTAAAATAGTCAGTCAGTCAGTCATTGTCCAACCCGCTATATCCTAACAATAACATATTATTAAAATGAGTAATATATTAACACTTTAAAGTTTTGTATTATTTAGCTTCAAATATAATTTTACTTGATGATAAATGAAACGTTCTCTAGATACTACTTTACATATTTCTGTAGACATGCAAATGGAATCTCTTTATTTATCCAATATAAGTGTCGATTGGGTCATGTTCTGTGACTTCTGCTGCCAGGATAGCTGTTGCAGTACTTGAAAAAAATTTATTCAGAAAATGAATGGATGCTTGAATCTTAAGTATACCATTAGTTTTGTAATCAAAAGAATACAATAATTAAATCATTTTCAACAATGTGTTCTTCTAAATAGATGTTTTATTATGTTTTCTGTTGTAGTATGGTAGACGTACTAATGTTCAAGCAGAAAAAATAATAGTACAATTACAAAGTAATTTTTGTATTAAAGTTAAAATATCAAACTCCTTAATAAATGCACATTAATCTATAGTAAGGTGCAGTACAAATCCAGGCTAGTTTATTAGTCTGTTGTGAAGATAGTTTAAGAGTTGTGTTTACTTAGACCATTTATTCAAAGACATAAAATGTAACTTGCTTTAAATTTTTCCCTTTGGAGGTGGGGAAAAATAAAGCACACAACATTAAATTGTTTAAAAAACAAAACTGCAGTAGAATCTAAGACAAAGAGAAAAGGTTTTTTTCCTGTAATATGAACAGCAAATGGTAATTAAAATAATATTTTGCTCAAGTTACTTAAAAAAAAAAAAAAAAAAAAAAAAAAAAACCCAAAAGAAATTAATGCAGTTTATCCTGCAAAAGTATAAATACAAAAGTGTCTCACTATTTTCTGCTTCACAAAGCTCCTGGGTCTACTGTAGTTTTATCATTAGTGTTGAAAGAAATGAAAAAATGTTATTTATTAACTTTTAGTAAGCATATTGAGCAATTATGTCAAATAAGGGGAAGTGCCTGATGAATGAAAATTTGTAAATTTCACTGTAAACAACAACAATCCATGCACATTTTGCAGTGTTGATGGCATAGGCTTAAGAGTTTTAGGTGGAATATCAGACTTTGTTTTTAATTGGTGCACTTCACACTTATCAGGTAATACAGACAGAAGTCTGACAGTACTACTCCTATTTGCTTTCAGAACTGGTGTTGCTCCAGGTCCAGTTGTCTTTTATTTAACCATTAGAAGTGATTCACTACTGAAACTTTGTGCTTTTGTGATAATTTTAAAGCTTTTTACATTTATTACAATTTATTTGTTATAAACAGTGGTATTTAGTCCAGAGAAAATCTGCTTATTTAATAAATCTGATTTATTTGAAGGAATGTGTATTTGCTTTTTTGAATTTGCCTTTATCTAAAATATTCAATAACTTGCATATATGATTTTTTTCACTATAATTTTTTTATTCTTCTATTCTGTAGCAGTGAGCATCTTTTGAGTTTCTTGAAAGGCCTGGATCAGCAGTGCACCTCCTTGACAGACACTTTGTATGTTGTGGTTAAAAGGTTTCCAAAAAGCTCTGAAGAGGTAATTATTGATGAATGTACCTAAACATAATATATTCAATATTAATTTAATAATAAGCTTAAACACATAATTTTCAAACCAATTCTGAAACTGTTTTACTGTTTTTAAGTGGTACTGTAAACATTTGTGATTAATATTTGAATAGAAAACGTAATGTAATATATGATGCCACTAATTGCTGTTGCAAATATGTCTTTATCAGGCCAACTTCAATTATTAGTTGAAGTTTTCATTTAATTAGAACACTTATTTCTGCCAAAAGTGATTGCAGTCAGAAATGGTAACCCAAGAGTACTTTATTTTTGAAGTCTTCATTTTTTTCACATGCTTTCCATGTTAGTGTAGTGTTTTGTTACGCATTGTTTCTGAGCATTATTAAAATAGCCAGATAAACTAGTTGTCGAATGAACAATAAGTAAGATGTTTTAGGTTGATAAGTGCAGTTTATAAGTTATGCTTTTAGTATTAACTAATTTGTAAAATATTAGAAAAAAGACAAATTATAATCAGCTTTAGGAGAGTTAAGGCACACTTAGAGTAATGCCAGTCATAAATTGATTATACAAATAAAAGGCAGTATTAAACTCCGTTTTAAGGAATCATGTGTTAAAATACATAGACAAATACACATGTCCATTTTCTTTTGTCTATTTATAAATAAAAAAAAGAGTACTCCTCACTTTACGACCGAGTTCCATTCCGACGACTACGTCGTTAAGCGAATTGGTCGATAAGCGAGGAGCTTGTGCCAGGAATATAGGATCATTGTAAAATTATGCAACAAACTTCAAATTTATTCATAAAAAGACATGCATATGTACATATTATCATTTGTAAATGATTCTGTCGATTTTGCGCCTTCACGTGCCTTAGCTTGAATTATTTAAAGGCTTATCTGCATATTATTTTGCATCTGGTTGTCAAACCAGATCGCCAATAATTTCTCCATCTCATTAATAAGACCTTTTTGCTGCCTAGTTATTATGGCTTTAAGTCCTGTCGATGATTTCACCACCTCTTTCACTCTAACTTTATCCTTTAAAATCGTTGAAATTGTCGAATGTGCCAATTTCAAGTCACATGCTATTTCTTTAACAGTTTTACCAGCTTCGCAGTCTTGTATGATTTTTATTTTCATTTCAAGGTCGATAGCTTTCCTTCGTTTCTTAACAATTTCTCCAGATGATGCCATACTTTTTCTTTTTGTCGACATCTGTACTATTTTGGGGTTACAAATATGTAAAAAAAAAAAAGACGAGGTTACACAGTGACTGCTTGTAGGAATGAAACTGACTGAAAAACCGCATAGCAAACCTATAGTACGCTCAGTGCGCATGTCACCATTTGCCACTGACCGACACTCAAGCTGAGAAAGGGGATTCCCCGAATTGCAGGTCGAAACTCGATTGGTCGTAAGTGCAAGTGGTCGTTAAGCAAATAAGTCGTAAAGTGAGGAATACCTGTATACTGTAAAAGATATGAAAGCATGCTTATAAAACAGGAAGAACGGCAAAGAACTGCTCAAGGCATTTATGTGCCTTATTTTAAAGTACAAGCACATCTTATAATAAACTTTCTGTAGTGTAAACATTACAATTTTAAAATGCCAACTACAGCTTTATCTAGGCTACCATAAATAGCTCTCTAATATTAGTTTTCATGTGTATATTTTATATAGATAATAAAAGTAAGGTTAAGATAACAGTTCACAGATGTTGCTGACATAAAATGATTTTAAATGCAGTTGTGAAATGGAATATATAAAAATTAAGCCATGTAGTTATTTTGTTTGTGCCAAAAAGTACAAATCAAATTTGTAGAAATGTAATGTGCAGAGATGAGACTTAACTTCATACTGCATACCATGATCAATGTTGCTAGCCTGTTTAGGTTTTGGTTATTTTATGGTAAAAGTATTTACTGAACATAACAAGCTTAATTATGAATGACTTTTAAATTAAACCTTACTTTTAGATTGTCTTAGATTGGGATCCTGAAAAGGAGTTGCTGTTAATGAGTGACAGGCTAGTTCTGCAGTATGAGAATCTATATAAGGAGATGATCTGCTTAAGAAATGTCATCTACAAGGTAACAGTATTTATAACAATTTATAGTGTGTTACACATACTGAACACATTGAAAATACATTTTCATTAATAAGTAGTAAAGAATATAAATCACAAGTAAGTGTAAAAGAAATAATTTCGTTAATTGTACATTAATGAACACACTAGCTGACAAGCAAGGTTTTAATACTAAAAGTCTTTGAGTAAAAAAAGTTATGTCAGTTGAGATTAAATTAAAAAATGAAAGGAAAATTATATACTGCATTTTATATTTGCTATATAGATCTGCATCTAAAGTTGAATTGCAGTAATCTTTCGAAAAGTCTGTACTTTAGAGTGTGACAGAATTGACAATTAGAAAAGGGTGGGAGAGGTCAAAGTAGTGTGTTAACAGCACATATTTCACATTGAAGCCTACAACAGAGTGACATGCTCTTGTCAGGAAGTGTCATTTTAACTAATTGGCTGAGAGACGGGATGATAGTGCCAGGATTTAGCTAAAAGAGCATCAGTGTCATCCAAGAATCTGTCGGTGAATGGAGCCATGTGGAACTCTGGCAGCCTTACAAGGGTCTGTTAGTAGCGCTAGCAGTTTTAGAATTGTTTAATGATTTATTTAACAAATCTTATCCATTTTTCTCAAAGTGCTGTTCATGTTTCTCTAAACTGTTAAAGTTTGTTTAGAAGTAGTATCAAAAGATTGGATTTATTTCGTCTGAGCCTCAGAAATATCCCTTGGCAAGCAGTTTATTTGGGTTGTGAATAGTAATGATTCATATTTTTGATACATTATTATTCTAACTGTCCAGCTTTTTCCTGCAGCTCTGTAATTGTTTCTGTTATGGACAGATTAACTGTCTCGTTCACATCTTTAAAATTTTGCCTGTTATAAATAATTTAAACACACTATATTATGACATCTTTTGTGTATTCAAGAGTGCAAGAATAATTGATACTCTCGGTCAATCAGTTTATCTGCATTTTGTACAGCATTTTACAGAAAACACACCTTTAAAAAGCACTGCAAAAAGAAAAATTTTGAAACATTATATAATAAGCGCTATGCGATTAACATTATTTAAAAATAGACCTTGGAAGATAGTTTTACAATGTGTCAGACAAATTACATTTTTGTACTCACCATAGTTTTATACTTTATAACTTTTAATTGAATATTGGCTAACTTTTGTTAAGCATGTCTCATCATAAGTAATGGTATAGTTTATACCTTAAACTAAAAGATGAATGCAGAAAATGACTACTGTTTTAAACCCTTTCATGCACTGTTGTACATCAGCTTTTTACCTCTGTTTTAAAATGTATTTACAAGGATGGCAAGTAGTGGAACTGAAATTATTCATGCATTAAATGGATCATGTTTTTGCCTAAACATAGGGTGGATGGACCATGTTCAAGAATAATCACTATAAGATAAATTATTATGGTTAACACATTGTATTTGTATGTAAGGTATACAAGTGTTTCATATGTTACATTAAAATGTGGTAGTTCACATCTTACAAATGGGAGAAAAATTAACATTTCATATGACGGCAAGAATAAACCTTGACTTCATCAGTCCAAAATTTTTATTTAGTATAACCTTACAAAAACTGGATGTATATCAGAAATATGCAGCAAAAAAAATGTGAAATTTTTTACTTCCGTGGAATGACTGGGATCTTTTCCTAAATAAGGAGTGGCATCGTAAATTGTGGCATAGGTAAATAACATTCGATGTGGCTTTTATATAAGTAACATATAAATGTTTTTCCCATATAAAGACCATCAAAAATCACAAACAGGACTTTGAACGATACCTTGGCGAGCTCTGTAAGCCCTGCTTTTTCTTTGAAGGACATGCATGTGGCACCTTGACTGGCAGGATGACCCCCGACCTGTTACTACATCCAAACGGTGCCATCTTTCTCCTTTATGCCTTGTGCAGCTGCGTTGTTCTTATGTGTGACTGGACATTTCTTGCAGGGAGGGCTTTTGTTCTCTTTCTCCGATGTAGAACCCTCATCCTCATCTGAGTTCACCTCTATTATACCACGTCTTTATTTGAAAAGAGCCAGTGTCAGATTGTGGGGAACGTGACAGAGAATAAAACTGAATTAAACAAGCTAACTTTTACAAGTACCATAAATTTACACTGGCTGTTACAGACTCGAGTAAAATGTATGTTTTTATTCTATAATAGTAAAAACAAGAGCAGCTGACCACTCAAAATGAATGTGTTCGCAATCGAATTGGGAACCTCTTGATTATGAGTCAGCAAGTCTTACTGCTGCACCACCCAAGCGGTCATGTCAGCATTGTACCCTAACTCTATTTCTTTTTCTTGAATAAAAGCGTACTTGTTTTATTTGTACCTTTTGTGAAAGTGCTTATTTAATATTTGGACTTCAGTCTTCACATGTTATATACATCATGTCTACATTTTGTCAATTATTAATATTAAAAATGTTTTGTTTTTTTTGTTATGTGTTCAACAATTCCTGCCTTGCATTTCCTGTCATCCTACATTTACATAGATCATTGTAGACACGGAACACACATGAAATGTATTTATTCCAAAAGACAATATATTATTTACCCAATACAATTCCAGGCACCTAACATACAGATAAACAGACGTTAGCTCTAAGAATCCTCTCTGTGCCTTGAACTGCGTCGGTGGGGGGGTGATGGAATAGTAGGCTGTTTGCTGCTTGGGCTGATCGACACATTCACAGAACAAAAGACGCTGATGGAGAGGTGTGAAGGAATTTAAGGTGGCCCGGGTTTATGTGTTTTTTCATAGTCTTCAGAGATTCTAATGTTAATTCTTAGGATCTAATCCTCTGTTTGGTAAAGTGTGCTGAAGGCATGCTTACAAGGTTGTTTGGTGAATGATCGACAGTTAATAACTAGTAATTTATAGTACTTAGACTTCTACATATGATACTATTCATTATTAATAAAATGATGAATATAATGAATATTCAAGTTCATACATGAGACCATTTTGATACTATGTTTACATGCTATCGTGAAAAATGTCTTTTAGTTATGGGGAGTTTTGTCTTTCATCTGGATTTAGCAGTTTTCAAATGCATACAGTTCTTACTGTGTGTGAAATATTTGTGTGATTTTCTTAGATGATAGTTTTTTTAACTGTATGTAAAGCATTTTTTTGTTAAATTATAAATCGTTATTTTTAGTGATATACTTTTTCACGTTATTTTTCTTCAGTGAAGTCTGGCTGCAATAATGGGTCTAAGGTGAATAAGGTTGTAGTCCGAGTAGAGAATAAAAGGCTTCCATTACACTACACGATTTTTCCAGCGATTTTCATTTGTTTATTTAATTTACATAATCTTAGTAAGGCAGGGGAAATAGCAGTGCAGTACTGTAATTTACAGTCATGTAGCTTGACATCCTAGTAATTCAGTCAAACTAGTCTGTGACTTACCAAAACATAAGTCAAACAGGTTTGGTTTTTGTCTTAAATTATTTGGGTAGGGCTTATTTGTGACAACCAATGTGCGCCCACCCAAAACGTATGATGCATAAGGTGTAGCCATCAGGAATAGAAAAGAGTAGAGATGCTTGTCATTCCATAAGCCAATTAGTTGCATAAAAGCTGTGTCAGTCCTTCCTTGTAGCAGATACTGTGGGTAATCTTAGTTTTTCTAGTTATTGAATATTCATTTACATACTGCAACTTTTGAAATGTTTATTTATTGAATTATTAGTATGAGAATGTAATGTTTATGCAGTACTGGGAAATGTATATTTGTTATCTGCCGCATATTTGTTACATTTTTTTTAGCTTCACTCTTATTGATAAACAGGCTTCCCCTGCTTTGTGAAGATTGTTTTTTAAAAACCCTTATATACAATACTATATTGTTAGTCCCTACAGATGAGTATGATGATAAAGTCAGATGGCCAGGAAGACAGATAAAGCAAAAAAACCAAAAAAAAAAACACTCCAGTTGGAGAGAAAAAACTAAATGTGCAGGGGTTCCAAGGCCAAAAGACGGCCTTTTTCGCCACAGGGCATTCTACCTAACATAAATGCGCTTAAGTGATTCCTCATTGCTTACTGGTTCGTCCTAGAGGATTAAATGTTTTGGGCACATATCTTCATTTAAGTATCACAGGTAGCTGCGTAGTGCATCAATCAGTAGTGAATAATGCAACCACAGAATAAATGGAAAAGAAAGCAGAGTAAAGTAGAGATTAGTAAAGATTGCAATTCCATGAGGAATAATTTAGTTCTATTGATATATAGTCACTTAATAGTACGAATAAATTGTAGCAATTTCTTCTTCTTCCTCTTCATCTTTTCCTACTCCTACGTGAGGTTGATGTGTTTGATCAACCTTTTCCATACAGCTCAGTGCTGCATCTTCTCCCCATTCAGTCTCTTTCAGATCTTCTTTTCCTTTATCTTTCTACCTCCGCTTTATCCATCCACCTTGCTTTCTCTTCCCCTGTATTTCCATTCCCATTACTCTTTTGCCCACGTAATCCTTTTGTCTCCTTATTCCCATATCTATACCACTTCAATCTATAATGATGCAGACAGTGAAGAGTGTTTGGAATTATTGTGAAGATAATAGGTTGTTAGATCTAGCGGTGTGTGTTTTGAAAATTGTCATAGACTTGGTGTTGATAACCAAGAAAAGTTAACTTCATTGTAGTTCATAGGATAGGAAAGAGTATTGCATAACTTTGTTTACCTGATTTTTTTTTTCCTAAAGTGGTTGTTCCCAATTCCATGTAAGCCTTTTCTAACAAACAATTTTACTACTGATGAACCTAATTAACTCTTTCAGGGCTGATGTCGACTTTTGTCAAAAGGAGGAGTTGACAATAGCAATCAACTGCCAACTGTGACAAAACCAACTATTATGTTTTAGTTGGAGTCTTGTTGCTAGAAAGAAAGTTAGCGTTGTTGGTTTTGACCGAGATTTCCTGCAATCCCATGAGCAGTAAGGCGCAGACAATGGCAAAAATGGCCCTGACACCTGGCGAGAGATCCAAGTGGATGTGTAAAGCAGAATACTCTGGGGACGACGTGTTGCCTGTTCTCCCTGAACTGGACAATGACTTGTCAGACTCTGATTTTGATACAAGTGATCGAAGATGATTGTGAGGTTCTGGCTTCAGCTGATTGGTCCCCAGCTATTCGTGGTGTTGAACAGGTTCAAATAGTTGACACGCCTATGGCACTGTTTACCTGGGAGGACTACCACTTAACAATGACAAGAGGTAGAAACCAGATTGCAATGCACTGTGACAGTGACCGCTGCTGCTGCCCTAGCCATGAAAAGACTGCCTGGCAGCAAGTCTGATGCACATTCTTGGCAAACTGGCAGCCACAGCATGCAACAACAGATGTTTTATGTTGCTGTCTGTGTGATGCCATTGCTTTTCAGAAAACTATGTTTTTTGGAAAAAATATTCAGCCCTCAAAGAGTTAAATAATGCTGATAGGATGCTATTATCTGTTTTATGAATAGAGTTTGACTATTTAAATATGTACCACTTCATAAAACAGGAATGACTGTTCAGTCTTGGTATCAATTAAATTGTTGATGGACCCGATTGATTGTACAAGTTGATTGTAATAGGCTCTTATAATGACTGGTAATTAAAACCCAGCAGAAGTCATACTGTCAGTTTCTCCTGCCTAGTGCTTCAGGATCATGCCTGAGGAGAATGTGTGACCTAATTCTTATACAGAGTACCTTCCTTGAGAATTTTAAGTATCTCTTTAAATCTATTTACATTGTGTAATGTGAGTGGTCGCAGGGTTTTAATTCTGCAATATTTTTTTTTAAGACATCCTCAGGCCTATCAAAATTAGTTAGGCACAGTTCCTTTTTAACTTGTTACAGTTTCATTATTAAATAAGCTGCCTAACCCCCTGCAACCCTGGATGGTAACAGGTGTGTTTGGGGGAAAATGAATAAAGGATTGCATCTATATCACCATTAGCTTGCTTGAGAGACATATAGGGCATATCTAGGTTGCCATTCTTAGAAGAAATCGCAGTTGGGCCACTCTGTGAGGCAAGATGCTCAATATTACATGGAATGAACTTGATCCTGTGATATTCTGTGTTTTAAATATATTTTCAAGTTAATTATTTCTCCTGAGTGAAAGTGTTGTTCAGCCTTGCTACATCATTTTAAGCACTCTGGCTTGCAGGATGTTGTTCTATAGGTAACTAAATTTTCTCTGCACAGTCATCCTCCATCTATATGGTTTTCTGCATTTAATGCAGCCATACAATACAGTGTCCACTATACAGAGGTAGGCATTGGTGAGCATAGATAGAGACATCTGGGCATTCCTCAGATATCTGAGGAAGTACAGGTGTTTGTGAGACGTGTCTGCTTGGCTTATGACTGTATCCAAGCCCTAGTCTAATTTGTTTCATGTACCCAATGGTATTGGCCTATTGCATCTCCAGTCCTCATCTTAATTCTAGTTTGGCAGATTGTCAATAATTTAGTATTTCACAGTATAATTGTAAGTCATGTTGTGATGGTCTTAAACTCTTTAAACACCAAAGTATCACCAGAAGCCTTTGTTTATTTTCATGTCAAGAACCACATTTCTTTGGTGGGATGCTTCATAAATAAGCAATGACAAGACAAATCTAGGGAGTATTCTACACTGGCAGTGCCGTTCCTTAAACACTCCATACAGATGTCTGTATTCCATGAATGTCATCACAGAGTTTGCTTGAAAAAGCATTTCTCTGACAGTTTGCTTATTATTGAACTCCGATCTCTCTGCCACTTGACGCCAGTGAAAAATCTGAACAAGGCTTAAAGTCCATTTTATACCATATGATGAGCTTCTAAATTGCTCCCTGTGTTGTATCATCCTCAGAAAATGCCATAGCCATTATAGTTAATTCATTAATAAAAGCTGTGTTATAGGTGAATTCTAGTTGAATGCTACTGCTTAGCATAATTTCATAAAAATGAATTGCATCAATTCACATAATGACTGAGATAGATGGAAGGGGTAGTGAAATTATAATATACATTTCCTTTTAAGTGTAATGTGACTCTAAAGTAGTTCTGAGAAACATCTTGGACTCTAACTGGTATACCATTTTTGGAAACCTCTCATAAATGTTTGTTTAGTCCAAACTTAGGACTTACATTAGAGGTGATAATTTGTGCATCAATGTTATTTGTAAAAACTTATGTTGAATTTTTATTGATGTACATAGCTTGTTATATAAATGAAGAAAGTTAACTTAAACAACAACAACAACAGCATTTATTTATATAGCACATTTTCATACAAAAAGTAGCTCAAAGTGCTTTACATAATGAAAAATAAAAGACAAAATAAGAAATTAAAATAAGACAACATTAGTTATCATAGAAAAGGAGTAAAGTCCGATGGCCAGGGTGGACAAAAAAAAAAAAAAAACTCCAGAAAGCTGGAAAAAAAAAATAAAATCTGTAGGGGTTCCAGGCCACGAGACTTCCCAGTCCCCTCTGGGCATTCTACCTAACATAAATGAAACTAAATAAATAAAGCTAAATGTTGTTACAATAAGCATGGGACATGTTTGAAAAAATTAATGGAATTTGCACAAGCTCTGCATATCAAATTGTTCTAATTTGAGAATAGAAAATGGATACTCTTACAAATGCATCTTTACCTGATTGTTTGATTCAAGGATAAAGTATTTTAAAGACTATAAATCAGAGAATTCTGAAGAAAAAATTGGGGCTTGCCAATGGACAAACTCGAGACATCAGGAGATGAAGAGAATTTTCTCAATGAAAATTATGGGGTGTTGTGTGTAGAATTCTGAGGAAAAAAATGAATTTAATCCATTTTGGAATAAGGCTGTAACATAACAAAATGTGGAAAAAGTGATGCGCTGTGAATACTTTCCGGATGCACTGTATAAACTGCTCAGAAAAATTAAAGGAACACTTTGAAAGCACATCGGATCTTAATGGGGGGAAAAAATCATGCTGGGTATCTATACTGGGACTGGTTAATGTGTTTGAAACGAAAGGATGCCACATTGTTTGATGGAAATTAAAATTATCAACCTATAGAGGGCTAAATTCAAAGACACCCCGAAAATCAAAGTGAAAAAATGATGCAACAGGCTAGTCCATTTTGCCTAAATTTCATTGCAGCAACTCAGAATCATACAGTGGAACCTCGGTTCACGAACGTCTCGGTACACGTACAAATCGGTTTACGACCAAAAAGTTTGCCAAACTTTTGCCTCGGTTCACGACCACACACTATATACAAACAAGCCAGTTTCCCTTTTGGTTTGTGCGCGCCGATGATTTCCACACATGTTGCATTGTTCTCGGTCAGACGTGCGTGCCTGCACGTGCATGTGTGCATTTGCTGTGAACTCTTTGTGCTCTATTTCATTTCTCTTCCGGTTCGTACACGCCGATTACTGTATTTAAGCACGTGTTCAGCCTGTCCAAGTTCTCCAAGATGTTTGGAACAACCTGTCAGCCGAGTTCCGTCAAAAACTGTGTGCAGGTGTAACTAGAAGAATTGATGCTGTTTTGAAGGCAAAGGGTGGTCACACCAAATATTGATTTGATTTAGATTTCTCTTTTGTTCATTCACTGCATATTTTTGATTGATGAAAATAAATGATTAACACTTCCATTTTTGAAAGCATTGTTTGTTTACAGCATTTTTTCACACCTGCCTAAAACTTTTGCACAGTACTATATCTCTATATTATGCAAGTTTCCCACCTTGCACCCAGGCTCTGAAATCTACTACTCATAATTGAACCGACATTCTGTTAGAACTTTTGCATTCATATCCAAATTCTAAATATATTCAGATATGCTTAAGTAATACATATTTGATGCAGTGAGAAATCAAAGCCTTTTCTTTCCAAATGTGAACTGCAGCGCAGAGTAACAAAAAAAGACTTGGCTCCACTCCTACTTTCTGCTGGAAGAACTGATCGATGCTTGGTTTTACAGTGTATAAGCTCAACATAACAGGCAGGGTAGTACTGCCTTTTTTATATATTTTTTTCAGATTCTTCATATGCAGAAAGTCTTGCAATTAAAAGTGGAACAAACAGTGCAAATATGCTCTATAATACTATGGGTGTCTTTCTTCCTGTTGAGCACAGCGAAGGTGCAGGAATTTTATACAATAGAAACACTGATGAAATAATTATCTGGTCAAACAAGATACTGGTCTAAGATGTAGCCCATAGTTAATTTGTTCTGGGTGCTTCTAGAGACAAGAACTTGTAATTTTACTGCTAATCTCTTTTATTTAATTTGGGACACTGTTGTTGTTACATGAGTTAAAAATTGAGGAGCCGAATGTGCTAAATACAGTATTCTAATAATAACGCATGATTCTTCATCATTTTTTGACAGACACCTTGTACACGTCCATTCCTTTCCTTTGCTGTCTTGTGGTTTTATTGTATTTCCCCTTGCATTTTGTCACATTCCTGATGCTTTTCTTCCACCGTTGATTCTTCTATTAATTTACACACATCCTTCAGCCCTTACATTCTGGAGATTGTGATTTGTTTTCTGCCTACCCTGTCTGCTTCATTTTTTGCTGCATACTACTATAAATAACAAGGAATTACATTTTTCCTCAGTTTTTTCATTGTTTGTTCGCATGTATTCTCCATACTAACTTTGCTCCATTACCTTGAAAGCATGCCCTATCTTGTTGTGCATCTTTCATCAGTTACTGGCATTAACAGTTGACACACTTTTTGAGCTACTTGAAAAGAGATTAATAGATTTGGCAAGATTCTTCAGTGTGTAATAATCTTCACTGATGATTAGTTCACTAACCTATAGCACCATGGCAGGGCTTAACTTTGGGACCAGTAGTGTTTCTTCGTTCTGGTCCCAAGCCTGGATAAATGGGGAGGGTTACGTCAGGAAGGGTATCCGGTGTAAAATTTTGCCAAATCAATATGTGGACAATACAAATTTCCATACTGGATCGGTTGAACCCCGGGTTAACAACGACCGCCACCAGTACTGTTAGGCAACAGGGTGCTGGTGGAAATTGAGCTACTGTTGGCCGGAGAAGAAGAGGGGGGCGATGTGTCCAGAGGCAGGACAAGAGGAGGAAGGTAAAGAGAGTGGAACTGAGGGTAGGAACTTTGAATGTTGGCAGTATGACTGGTAAGGGGAGAGAGTTAGCAGATATGATGGACAAAAGGAAGGTTGATATATTGTGTTTGCAAGAGACTAAATGGAAGGGGGGGGGAGTAAGTACAGGTGTATCAGAGGTGGATTCAAATTGTTCTATCATGGTGTGGATGGGAGGAGAAATGGAGTAGGGGTTATTCAGAAGGAACAGTTTGTCAAGAGTGTTTTTGAGGTAAAAAGAGTGTCAGAGTAATGATTATGAAGCTGAAAATTGGAGGTGTAATGATGAATGTTGTTAGTGCATATACCCCGCAAGTTCGGTGT